>NW_022196907.1:293793-311376 GCF_008632895.1 Mastomys coucha | reverse complement strand
GGGAAACTGGGAATGGAGAAATTTACATGTAAATAAAGAAAATATCTAATAAAAAAAAAAGAAAGAAATTTTAAAAAAAGAAATAAGAAAGTATAACTTTGAGGAGAAAGAAAGATCATACAATTGGGGTGAAGGTAAGCACCAGGGAAGTATGAATTATATCAGGCTAATACTAATATCATATAAATATTTTAAAACATTCCCCAGGAGTGTAAGAATTTTTTTTTGAGTTTACAAGTAAAGAACTTATTTGTAATCCACATAAAAACACTTTCACGGGTGCAAAAATCAAATACTTTCTTGGTCTCCAATTACCATACTCTTCAAACATAAGAGAAAATGAAACACTCATACCTTTATTTCCCTCCCCCTCATATTCTCTGTCAATCATTAAAAAAACATATAGTTAATATACCGAGTACATTAGCAGTACATCGAAGAATTCCTGAGACATCTTCAATTTCCTCTTTGTTGGAATGGTCTGCATAGGAGCATCTGCTAGAGATATTGTGGAAATTCTTTTCTGCATCCCTATAACTAAGAAGAAAAAAAAATTAACAAACAAAGTAATTTTTGAAACCATTTGCAAATGCACTCATGTCTATATCAAGTACATACAGGCTATGCTTTCTGAATAACCACCTTTAAAATAAGTGATTCTTTAAACATAATTCTATCATAAGCCACCAGTCCCATTAATATTCACAGTACAAGACTATATCTGGAGGCAACTGTTAATTAGAAAGCTATGGGAGGTATAGTAAAATACATGTGGTATGAAGGAGAAAAGGGAAATAATGAGAAGAGAGGTTTAAGTAGGGAGAGGGTGGGAGGATTGGGAAGAAGACAGGGTGGGGAGAGGAATAACTAATATTGGGCATATTTGAAAAAGCCAAATGCACATCTGCTAGTTGTAAACTTTCTAACAGCCTGGGGAAAAAGTAACAGTAGAACAATGATATAAAGTGGAAAGAGAAGTTTAGGTGAAAAGAAGGATTGGAGTATAAACAGAGGTGGGAGTTAGTGGAGGAATAACTAACACTAAAAGATGTTTTTAAACAACATATGGAAACCTACTGTTTTATAAGATTTTAAAATATGCAGAGTTCCATATAAAAGAGTTTATCTGGAGTTGCTCTACACAGGAGATAATATTCCCAGAAGCAAAATTTTGCCAAATACAAGCCTAGTGCCAGATGTGGGACAGTTCTACATCACAGTTGACATAAGTGGTGTTCTGGACATCACCCAAAGACACATATATAGCCATTGTTCTTGGTAACCCTCTATAGACTCATTTTCTTAAGACATGGTAAAATAGGTTGGTACTAACTGGGAAGTTTCTATCCTTCTGACTACCTGCCATAGTACCGGAAGATGCAATCCAGGCTGCTTGGAGGAGAAGTCATCAAGAGTCTTACCCAGCTATGAACCATGAAAGCTACAATAACAACCAGAATGGCAAGATATGTCCATGTGTACAGTACTGTCGTGGATGTTATAGGGCAATCAACTGCTTTTTAAAATTTATTCTTGTGCTTCATGAGAGGAAAGGCATGCTTTATAGTGCAAATCTGGCTAAGACCTCAGAAAACATCACAGGACCCATAGGGAGAATCTACTACTATTATTTTGCTGAATGGAGAGATTCCCAAACTGACCTCTATGTCTATATTTCCATACTCATAGAATAGTAAAACTCCCAAAACACATTAGAAAAGTTCCTTCTTTGAGTGGAAATATACAACTTGTCAAAGTATAGAGAAAACTTGTCAGCTGAACCTCAGCCATAAATGGGGCATCTATACCATCCACCCTACAATGTAGGGAATCATTGCAAATTTGTCATGACCAGAGATCTTCTGGTTTACTACACTAATGAACTGAAAGAACATCTCTTTAACAGACCTGTACAAGACCAAATCAAATAACATTTCAGCATGAAGGGAAAAGGAGCTCAAGAACCACCATTCCTAGCTGAGGAGTTATTGATAGTTGATGGCTTCTGGATAAAGGTCAGTTTCTTTAATGGTATTACCTTTACTATGTCAACCACGGAACTCAATCCACTTGCAGCCACTTTACAGTTACACTAGCAGTCCGGTTTGGTAGAGTTGGAAAAGCAAACATGTATCAGTAGCTCTGACACTACCCTGCAGAGACAGTCAAGCCTCGGCAACCTCAGCACAAGTCAGAAGGAGGGGGCAAGTCCAATAGAAATGTGACTTTCTCAGCAAAGCGATGATGATCAGTGAAGACGCATGAGACCAATAAGCTTGGTACAGCTCTCCCTATAAGCAACCATAGCTCAGCCTCTTTCACTGTCCATCGAATACTATTTATACTCCCTCAAATCATCACATGTACACCACGGGACTTGCCTTACCAAGGGTCTGGTCTCATCTCTTGAATCTTAGCAAAACCCCATGTGAGTCTGTCTCAGGTAACAACACTCTCTCAATCAGTCTGAGTCTGCAGAAGAGGCAAGAAGCCTTAGCACACCACCAGAAGTTTTTTGGTGCATTTCTTTCTATGGAGTCCCAAGAAAAGGACCTCAACTACACAATGCAAGGTGGACAAATACATGCATGCTGTTTGAGAAGTTTCCTTCATCACACCCCTTTTCATGTGCTTGCTTTAGCAGAACATCCTTTCACCTGTGTCCACTTCAGCAAAATGTTCCTTCATGTGTTTGGCACAGCAAAACACCATCCAACACAACTGATTTTTCAAAGAAATCTTAAATTTCTATTTTATTATACTCATTCAGGGAAAAATCCACACAGATGGCATCTCAATTATGAATATCTATGCTCCAAATGTAAGGGCACTCATATTTGTGTAGGAAGTAATACTAAAGGTTAAATTTTATGATGAACTCCACACATTAATAGTGAGAGACTTCAACATCCCACTCTCTTAAATAGACAGTTTATCAGACAGAAACTAAACAGAAATAATGAAACTAAAGAGATGCTATGAATCAAATAAACCTAACAGATATCTACAGAACATTTCACCAAACACAAGTCTCAACAGATACAAGAAAATTCAAATAACTCCTAGTATCTTACCAGACCACCATGGTTTAAACCTGTACTTCAACAACCAAAGAAACAAACAGCCTACAATCTCATGCAAACTGAACAGCTCTTTACTCAATGAAACATTGTCAAGGAAAAGATATAGGAAGAAATTAAAGACTTTGTAGAATTCAATGAAAATGAATACACAACATACCCAAACTTATGTGAGACAATGAAAGCAGTGCTAAGAGGAAGTTTCAAAGCACTAAGTGCCTTTGTAAAGAAATTAGTGAATTCTTATAGACTTAAAATGTAGTTATGACTTATAACTTATATTCTCATCACTTAACAGTGCACTTGAAAACTCTACAACCAAAAAGGAAGCAAGTACCCTCAAGAGGAGAAGAAATACATAAAGTCAGGGTAGAAATCAAATAATCAGAAATAAAAAGAACAACACAAAGAATCAATGAAACCAAGAGCTGGTTCTTTGAGAAAATCAACAAGGCAGACAAACGCTTAGCCAAACTAACTGGACCTACTGCAACTTTATATGCCAAGTCAGATTCATATCCATAGGAGGCATCCCCTGTTCTGAGGAGAAATGGAATAGTGGAACATGGTGGGTAGGAAGGTAAGAAGAAAGAACTGGGAGAAGAGGAGGAAGAAGATAAGATTGAGGTGTAAAATCAATTAACTAATTAATTATTTAACTAATTAATTAATTAAAGAAAAAAGAAGGAACACACTATAACCTTACATGCAGTGGCCCAGGTAAAAGTGCTGTAAATGAAAGATTAAGCAAATAGGGTAATTAGACCAGGGCAATAGTTTACTTACAATTTCTGACTCTGAGATCTTATCTAAGTAACCTGGTCTATCAATGTACCTTCTTGCATATATAACAATAGTCTCAAAAGAAACTGGAGAGAGCATACACCAGCAATTTAACAGCACATCTAAAAGCTCTAGAACAAAAAGAAGTAAATTCACTCCAGAGGAGTAGACTGCAGGAAATAATCAAACTCAGGGCTGAAATCAACCAAGTGGAAACAAAAAGAACTATACAAAGAATCAACCAAACCAGGAGCTGGTTCTTTGAGAAAATCAACAAAATAGATAACAACTATTTGCCAGACTAACAAGAGTTCAGGGAGACATTATCCTAATTAACAAAATCAGAAATGAAAAGGGAGACATAACAACAGAAACTGAGGAAATCCAAAAAAAATCCATGAGATTCTACTACAAAAGCATGTACTCAACAAAGTGGAAAACATGGATGAAATGGACAATTTTCTAGACAAATACCAGGTACCAAAGTTAAATCAAGATCAGAAAAATGATCTAAACAGTCCCATAACTCCTAAAAAAATAGAAACAGTCATTTATCGTCCCCCAACCAAAAAAAGCCCAGGACCAGATGGGTTTAATGCAGAGTTTTATCAGACTTTCAAAGAAGACCTAATACTAATACTCCTCAAACTATTCCACGAAATCGAAACAGAAGGTACTCTACCCAGTTCGTTCTATGAAGCCACAATTACTCTGATATCTAAAGAACACAAGGACCTAACAAAGAAAGAAAACTTCAGATCAATTCCTGTATTAGTCAGGGTTTCTATTCCTGCACAAACATCATGACCAAGAAGCAAGTTGGGGAGGAAAGGGTTTATTCAGATTACTTCCACATTGCTGTTATCACCAAAGGAAGTCAGGACTGAAACTCAAGCAGGTCAGGAAGCAGGAGCTGATGCAGAGGCCATGGAGAGTTGTTCCTTACTGGCTTGCCTATTTCTGGCTTGCTCAGCCTGCTCTCTTATAGAACCCAAGACTTCCAGCCCAGGGATGGCACCAACCACGAGGGGCAATTGAGAAAATGCCCCACAGCTGGATCTCATGGAGGCACTTCCCCAACTGAAACTCCCTTCTCTGTGATAACTCCAGCCTGTGTCAAGTTGACACACAAAACCAGCCAGTACAATTCCCATTGTGAATATCAATACAAAAATACTCAATAAAATTTTTGCAAACCAAATCCAAGAACATATCAAAAAGATCATCCATCATGACCAAGTAGGCTTCATCACAGGGATGCAGGGATGGTTCAATATATGGAAATCCATCAATATAATTCACTATATAAACAAACTCAAAGAAAAAAGCATATGATCTCATAAGATGCTGAGAAAGCATTTGACAATATCCAACACCCCTTCATGATAAAAGTCTTAGAAAGATCAGGAATTCAAGGCCCATACCTAAACATAGTAAAAGGAATATACAGCAAACCTGAAGCCAACATCAAATTGAATGGAGAGAAACTTGAAGCTAAAATCAGGGACTAGACAAAGCTGTTCACTCTCTCCCTACCCATTCAATGCTGTACTTGAAGTCCTAGCCAGAGCAATTAGAAAGAAAATGAGATCAAAGGGATATGAATTGGAAAGGAAGAAGTCAAGTTATCACTATTTGCAGATGATATGATAGTATACTTAAGCGACCCCAAAAACTCCACCAGAGAGCTCCTAAACCTGATAAACAACTTCAACAAAGTAGCTGGATATAAAATTAACTAAAGCAAATCAGTGGCCTTCCTCTATACAAAGGATAAACAGGCTGAATAAGAAATTTGGGGAATGACACTCTTCACAATAGTCACAAATAATATAAAATCCTTTGGTGTGACTGTAACTTCACAAGTGAAAGATCTTTATGACGAGAACTTCAAGTCTTGGAAGAAGGAAATTGAAGAAGATCTCAGAAGATGGAAAGATCTCCCATGCTCATGGATTGGCAGGATTAATATAGTAAAAATGGCCATCTTGCAGAAAGCAATCTACAGATTCAATGCAATCCCCATCAAAATTCCAACTCAAATCTTCACAGAGTTGGAAAGAGCAATTTGCCAATTCATCTGAAATAACAAAAAACCTAGGAGAGGGAAAACTATTCTCAACAATAAAGGAACCTCTGGTGGAATCACCATCCCTGACTTAAAGCTGTACTACAGAGCAATTGTGATAAAAACTACATGGTATTGGTACAGTGACAGGCAGGTGGATCAATGGAATAGAATTAAAGACCCAGAAATGAACCCACACACCTGTGGTCACTTGATCTTTGACAAAGGAGCTAAAACTATCCAATGGAAAAAAGACAGTGTTTTCAACAAATAGTGCTGGCTCAATTGGAGGTTAGTATGTAGAAGAATGCAAATTGATTCATTCCTATCTCCTTGTACAAAGCTCAAGTCCAAGTGGATCAAGGACCTCCGCATCAAACCAGATACACTGGAACTCATAGAAAAAAAGTGGGGAAGAGACTTGAGCACATGGGCACAGGGGAAATTTTCCTGAACAGAACACCAATGACTTATTCTCTCAGATCAAGTATTAACAAATGGGACCTCATAAAATTACAAAGCTTCTGTAAGGCAAAGAACACTGTCAATAAGACAAAATAGGAATGAACACATTGGGGAAAGATCTTTACTAATCCCATATCCTATAGAGGGCTAATATCCAATATATACAAGAACTCAAGAAGTTAGACTCTAAAGAACGAAATAACCTTATTTAAAAATGGGGTACAGAGCTAAACAAAGAATTCACAACTGAGGAATACTGAATGGCTGAGAAGCACCTAAAGAAATGTTCAACATCCTTAGTCATCTGGGAACTGCAAATCAAAACAACCCTGAGATTCCAGCCCACACCACTCAGAATGGCTAAGATCAAAAACGTAGGTGACATCAGATGCTGGAGTGGCTGTGGAAAAAGAGGAACATTCATTGGTGGTAGGATTGCAAGCTGGTACAACCATCTGGAAATCAGTTTGGTGGTTCCTCAGGAAATTGGACAAAGTATACCTGAGGACCCAGCTATACCACCCCTGTGCATATACGCAAAAGATGCTCTAACATGTAATAAGGTGTGCAGCCCCTTAGGATGAACAACAATATGAACTAACTAGTACCTTCAGAGCTCCCAGGGACTAAACAACCAACCAAAGAGTTCAAATGGTGGGACTTATGGTTCCAGTTGCATATGTAGCAGAGGATGGCCTAGTCAGCCGTTGATGGGAGGAGAGGCACTTGTCCTTTGAAGGTTCTATGCCCCAGTGTAGGGGAATGCTAGGACCAGGAAGCAGGAGAGGGTGGGTTGATGAGCAGAGTTGGGGGGAGGGAACAGGATTTTTTTTTTTTTTTTTTGGATGGGAGACTGGAAAAGGAGATATCATTTGAAATGTAAATGAAGAAAATATCTAATAAAAAATAAAACAACAGTCTTTTCTAGAGTACCCATGAGGGACTGCATGACCGAATGACTTTAAGCTAAAATAGACTGGAACTTCCCAAGTAGCCTCTGAATGATATCACTATTGAGGACAGTGGTGGCAAAGTGTTTCACATTCCAAAGGGCTGGCCAAGAAGACCAGAATGCTTCTTGAGAAAGCAAACTTCACTCCAACTCTATTGACCCTCATTTTTAAAATGAAGAAGCTGAGACTGAAATTTTAAGGAGATTTCCCATGATTATTTGACAACATGAATGTGGTTTAAGGTCTAATATGTATCATTGTCAAAATCTGAAGCATGTAGCTCCGCAACAAATAGAAGATAGAAGAAGAGGTACACAGTCATGTCATGAGGTACTAGAAAAGGAATTCCACATTAGCAAGTATCTCTCAAACCTATCTCTTTAATCCTTTAATTGAGACCTGCCGATTTCAGACCAGTTCCTCCCTATTCTTCCCATTGTATATTGCAAAAATCATTCATTCCCTATTGTGCTAACATCACCAGCATGCATACCTTTCCCTAGAAACTTGAGTTAAATAGCCACTAGTGGATGCTCACATCCAACCATTGGACTGAGCATGGGGACCCCAAGAGAAGAGTTAGGGGAAGGACTGAAGGAGCTGAAGGAGATTTGCAACCTCATAGGAAGAACAACAATATCAACTAACTGTACCCCCTTGAGCTCCCAGTGACTAAATAGCTAACCAAAGATTACACATGGATGGACCCCATGGCTTCAGCTGTAGATGTAGCAGAGGAGTGCCTTGGGAGGAGAGTCCCTTGGTCCTGTGGAGGCTCAATGACCTGGCATAGTGGGATGCTAGCAAGATGAGGTTGGATTGGGTGAGTGAGGGGCCACCCTTATAAAGGCAGGTGGAGCGGGATGGTATGGGGGCTTGTAGAGGGGAACCCAGGATTTAGGACAATATTTGAAATGTAAACAAATAAAATAACCAATACAAAATGAATAAATAATCCAAAATTTATAAGTAAAGTGGAGGACATTGGGTGGCTTAAATAAATGAATAAGGACACTATGAGTATACTGGAACACGTGCCCCTTTGACCTTGTGGGTATATTCCCAAGAGTGGTATACCTGGGTCTTCAGGTAGAACTATTTCCTATTTTCTGAGGAGCCTGTAGATTGATTGCCAGAGTGGTTGTACCAGTTTGCAATCCCACCAACAATGGAGGAGTATTCCTCTTTCTCCACATCCTCTCCAACATGTGTTGTCAACTGAGGTTTTGATCTTAGCCATTCTGATTTGTGTAGGGTGGAACCTCAGGGTCATTTTGATTTTCATTTCTCTGATCACTAAGGACTTTCAACATTTCTTTAGGTGTTTCTCAGCTATCCAAGATTCTTCAGTTGTGAATTCTTGGTTTAGCTCTAAACCCCATTTGTTAATTGGGTTGTTTTGGTTTTTTGGTGATTAACTTCTTGAGTTTTTTATATATTTTGGATATTAGTCACCTACCAGATGTGGGGTTAGTTAAGATTTTTTCCCAATCTGTAGGTTACCAATTTGTCTTATTGACTATGTCCTTTGGTGGGGGGACCATCAGAGACCTGGGAGGTAAGAGACTTTCAGGAATCAAATGACGAAATGCCCAACAGTAGGGAGATGGAACTTATAGAGCCCACATCCAGCAGAAAGACAGGACAGAAAGTGAGGGATGGGGTTGCCATCCTACAGTCACATCTCTGATCCATAATGTTTCTGTCTGGAAGAATTACAGGGAAGGAAATGGAGAGGAGCCTGAAGAAAAGAAGGTCCACTGACAGGCCCAAAGTGGGGTACAGCTCAAGGAGAGGTCCCAAGGCCTGATACTATTACTGAGGCTATGGAGTTCTCACAAAAAGGGACCTATCGTAAGTGCCCTCCAAAAGATCCCACAAGCAGCTGAAAGAGTCAGATGCAGATATTTGCACCCAACCAATGAACAGAAGCAGCTGACCCCTGTTGTTGAATTAGGGAAGGCTGAAAGAAGCTGAGAAGGGAGATCCTGTAAGAGGAACAGCAATGTCAATTAATCTGGACCCCGGAGATCTCTCAAACACTGGACCACCAAACAGATAGCATACACCAGCTTATATGGGGCCCACAGCACACATACAGTGAAGGATTTTGGGGTCTGTGTTCATTCAGAGATAATGCACCTAACCTTCAAGGGACTGGAAGCCCCAAGGAGTTTAGAGGTCAGGTGGGGTGGGGGTGGGGGCAGTCACATGGAGACAGGGAGCAGGTGTGGGATGAAGATCAGTTAGAAGGTGGATGTGGGGGCAGGGAATGGAATATGGAGTGTAAAAATAAATTAATTTATAAAATAAAAAAGAATATATATATGGTGTCAGTAATTAAAGCTAATAAATACATTGAAAATAAAATAATAAATAAATAAATAAATAAATAAATAAATAGTCACTAACATAAGGAAGTACATACATCATCCCCTTACTCAGATTTGGAGAATGGAAGCAAAAATGTGCTTTACAAACAAGATGATGTCTTGTAAAATAAAAAAACTCAAATTATTTTACAAAGTCGTTCTAGCTCACAGATGTAGCAAAGTAACAATAAATGCAAGTAAATTTAAGTTAAAAAGTGTACAGGATCAGTAACACTACAAAATTTACATTTTTATGAAGTCTTTTTGTTTGTTTTGTATTTAGTAGAGTTTAAAATCTTGACTCTTACTGTGGTACAAGCCCAAAATAAGAACAATTTTTAGACACTGGGGTTCATTGTAATAAGGCTGTATTTCAATGACCCTCACATCACCAAAGGATTTTACCTCCATCATAGCTAAGCTGAGAGTTGATAGTTCTGCTGCACCAAGAAATGAATTGTAGGCTCGATTTTTGGCTACAGAATTCCTGCTATGGTCAAAGCTATTCGATTTGAGTGAGTGACTTCATTCTCAGCCCACAGAGAACAGGTTACATTCATTTAAGAAATGGTGTAGGTATTAAGATGATCTATCCATAAAGTCATTCGCCAACTGTTTCAATGAACCAATGGTTCTGGTTGGAGTGTGGCACAGACATTAGGTGAGGGTAAGAATTTGGTTCATTGGCTGTGATAATTTGGAAAAGCATTCATCTCAGAGAAAGAGTAACTTATAAAGTCCTCTTCTTCAAACTTGATACAAAGTGTATTCTGTACACTGTAAAAAGTGTACAGAATCAGTAACACTACATAATTTACAATTATAAGGACAGAAATGCTAATCTCAACCCCTCAGGTTATAGCCTTCCCATACATAATTTTTTAGTTTACTACGTATGCTACTACTCACATACTTCTAGATTATAATTTATTCATTTATCTCCTCTCTTCCCAACTTTCTAAAAGTTAGTCTCTCACACATGTCAACCACTAACAAAAAACAAAGGGATATGGAAATAAGCAAGAAAAATGGGGGAAAAAAGGTAATATCGGCTAATATGATCAATGTGAAATTACAGATGATAGTATAATCCAAATGACTGGCTTGGGGACTGAGATCAGAGAAGGGGAGACTCTTGAGGTTGAGTACTCAGGGAATACCTTTGAGAAGTGATGAAAAAAGTAGTATGCAGACATCTGCAAATAGAACATTCAAGAAAATAGTATAAATCCCAAGACTGTTCTTGCAAAAATCTAGAAATTGGAGTAAAATGAAAAGAAAATGGTAAAAGGCAATGGAATTTTAAAAGTAGGGGTCAGGTGACAGAGAATTCAGATTTTAATCTATCCTAATGGACAATTTTATGGTTTTTCAAGAAAATTCAAATTGAAATCTCTGAATTTATTAGATCATTAGAGTGACCTGATGACTTGTCAGAAATGTTAATCTTGATTTCACCTCAGATTTATGAAACTAGCAACTCTGATGGTAGACATAGGGGATTAACGTTGGCCATTACTGAGGCCAAATGTCTATGAAGATGCTTCCAGAAGCGTGTCAGTGAACAGTGTCATTATCTAATAGGGTAGGGGTCTGGGATGGGACAAAAGCAGAAGAAGGAGGCTAGCACACTTTTATACGGTCAACTCTTCTTAAACAGATGAACCTTTTTTCTTTTCTTTGCCTATCGACATTATATTCATCAGCTTTTAAATCCAAATTTACACTATAAATTCTCCAAGATGGCTTTCGGACCTCTATCATCACACTGGAGACTTCACTGTTCTCTTTATTCTGTAGCTTCCAGCTTCTTAGACTGGGTAGCTACTAATTTCACTCCAGTGTGCAACCAGCCACTGTGAAACTATTCAGCTTCTGATCACAAAAGTCAAACTAATATATTGTCATTTGGGAGGGGGAGTGTGTGTATGCACACACACGTACACATGTATACATAACATATGTAGTTACGAGGTAATACAAGTAATTTTTAAATCATTCTTCATAATAAAAACTCAGGACTAGTTGACAATGAGTAGAAGCCAGAAAACCAGATCAAAATCTCTCAGTAAGAGACGATGATGACAATGATGATGATGATGATGATGATGATGATGGTTATGATGATGATGATGATAACAGTAGAGAGGGAAAGATTTATTACACAGCATAAATATATTATTTTAACATTCATTTTTCCAATAAAAATGATCTCTATGAATAAATACATGAATAAGTGAAAAATAAATTAAAATATAGAATAACTGTGCAAAGATGAAGAGCCTCTGCCAGACAAATTATATTACTCCACAACAAGAGACTCCATCCTCTTTGTGATCCTTTGAACAGTGATCCTTGAGTCCAGGGCTAGGTTTTTGGAGGCTGCAAAAAGCCTCCAGGAGTTTCTGTGAGCAACAGTTTTAAGAACTCAAGGAGTGGCACACACTGCCTTTGATATTGATATGTAAAAGAGATCAAAGGACACAGTTTTAAGGAAAGAAGAGGGGAAATTGATAAGCCAGAGGTTGAGACCATATTGAGAAAGTAAAAAGACATACTCTCATCTCTCCTACTTTAGCTTCCCAATCTGTGGTTTCCAAATTGCTACAATGTTACTACAATGAGAAAATTACTACAAATTACTACAATGAGAAGTGTAATTCGCAGAAAGTAGAAAAAAATTCTTGTTAGAAGTATATCTCCAAAAATATGGAAAATAATGCTTGTGACACTTATTCTTCATTGTTTGAAATTGCCTAAAGTGTAGAAAATACATCAAATTTCACAGCTAGAAATAACTAAACTGTTTTGTGAGAAGGAACAGCACATAGGTGTGAAGGCATTAGTCCCAGTGTTAATGATGTTAGCTTTTCTCCTTTTTCAGTTTTATAAAGAGAAATACAGAGCAGAGAGCCTTAAACTGAAATAAGAAAGTTGGAAAAGGAAGCTATAAAATGAGAAATTGGGACAAGGAAAGACAGAGTCAAGAAAGACACGTGCAATGAGACTGTAGCAAACTAGCTCCTTAGTCTCCATCAGCATCAAGGCAAATGAAGGCATCTGTGGACCATAACCTAGACATCACTTAAGTAAACAGGTTGATGGTTCTTTTTAATCAAGTGTGACATCAGGATACCTTGTTATAAACAGATTATCCATAGTCCTTATATTGTGTGGGACAGAATAAAGAGAACTAGGAAAAGACCATTTAACAAACAAGAAGGGAATCATCTCAGTTTATGTCAACATACATACTAAGGAGAATTATGGCAGTTAGATAAAAGAGAACTCCATCCCACCAATGGCAAAGCCTTCTCTATTAATTATCGCAGTGAGGTTAACTATCTATTTCAATGAAAATGTAAGAGTTCCTCTCCCAATTTTCCCTTATGGCAATGCAATTCAGTTCATAAATAAGAGCATTTTAACAATTACTTGACTACAAAGCAAAGACTGACATTTATAATTTTAAAAACAATACTTTGACTTTAACCACATATCATTTAATACTATCATAAAAATATTTAAAATAATAACAAATATACACTACTTATTATAATTGACAAATTGTTTAGGTATATGAACTAACTTAAGCCACAGTGCATACTTTGATGGTAGCAACTTCAATAAGTTATTGGCCTTATTTTAAAATGAACAAAGAAAGGTTAACTTGGCCTTCTTTTGCTCCATTAAGATAAACTATTTTAAAGCACTAATCGCATCAAATTAAAAGTCACCTCATAAGTTTAAATAAGTTTTCCTTAGCACTGCACTCTTGAGATTTAATGTTTGAACATTTCAAAGCAATTGCCACTGAATGACAAGCAATATAATAAACAAGTGCTTAACATACATGGCATTAAGTGAGGAACTGAAATCAC
Organism: Mastomys coucha; assembly: GCF_008632895.1. Taxonomy (NCBI): domain Eukaryota; kingdom Metazoa; phylum Chordata; class Mammalia; order Rodentia; family Muridae; genus Mastomys; species Mastomys coucha. The sequence continues at coordinate 297,774 of NW_022196907.1, read as the reverse complement.
TTTCTAGTCTACTGTTCTGTTTTATTTTAATCTCATTATATCCTAATAGTCCAATATGTGGGCTATTATGATTCACATAATGTAAAATGATCCCTAATAATATTTCAAGGATTACAAGAGTTTGACTTTTTACAAGCCAAATCATTGCAGCACAAAGAAAATACTAACAAGGTATAGTAACAATATCCATTGTTTCTAATGTTAATTGATTTAATATGACAAGCTAGATTAATCACAAAAGTAAATTTTACTTTTTTGCTATTTGCCACACTGCTTTTTACTATGGTCAATCAAAAGTGAGTTTAGGCTTATTTATTTGGAGGTTTCTGACTGAAAAATTATTTCACTGGAATATCACTTAATCATGACATCTAATTTGGGGGTTGTTAACATAACCATTAAATTTTATTAAAATATCTCTATACTGGTAAGGTCTTAATTTCTTTTTGATATGAAGCATTATTAATACGCACAATTTCCAAATCCATTTTAAGAAATGGGGACTAAAAGAGAAATCATGCAACATATGACTCGGACTAAAACAAGACCTCTCTTTAAAGTTGATTGCAGCCAAACTCTATGTAAAGATTCAAATCCCCATTCAAAGTCTCCATTTGGTACCAACAATCCTTTGGTACTAGAAAAACAAAATTGTAAGATTCAGTCTTACAAATGGAAAATAAGAACATAAGAAAAAGGGCAAGTGCAAGGAAAAAGCAAAAAAAAAGAGAATTTTATTTTTCATTTAAAAGAAGAAAACACAAACAAATCAAAGTTTACTTTAGTTTATTTTTTACTGTAAAGTACTCTTCTATCCTATCCTACATGTTAACAAACAGACATCACAAAGTTAACTTCAAGTGCATATTAACAAGTTCAACAGCTGTACTTCATAAATCACTTTTAAGTATTTCTATCAATAGCCAAAATCCATTTTCACTCACCCGATAACTTGATGTTCATAATACTGCAATGTCCTCTTGAGAGTCATGTGTATCGTCTGAGGCTACAGTATGATAACAAGAGTAAAAAACACATTATCAGTTCTTCAGTATGGTTTCCAATCTGATAACAGGCAGATTTATTTCATAAATGTTGTTACTTTACAGTATTAGTGCATTTTCCATCTGGTCATGTATATTCCCCAGAAGGACTAAATGACCTAGTCAGCAATTGCCCAGTTTCCCAATGTTGAGTACAATGTTCTTTTCTGCACCTTAATCAATTATTTTGATGGACAATTAATGAGTATTAAAAAGAATACTTAATGGCTGCAATGGAAGGAATGGGAGCATTGGGGAAAGGCACTACCAGAATGTGACTTGCATCCATTCCCAGGTACTGTGTATAATCCATGTGAGATAATGACTAGCTGAAAATTCACACCTTTATTTGTTCTTTCATGTTGTAACAAGACTTTCAAAGGTAGCCTGTAAGTAACAGTAAATTGAGTTAAAATTTTCAACTCTACATATTTTAAGTTTAATGTTCTTTTCCTTTTGTATTAGTTTTGTATCTAGAAGAACTCATAGGATGGCTGAGATAGGATGGGAAGCAGAGACCTAGGTTCCATTAGCAATACTCTAAGTCAGTCTAACTTCCTGTGTGCCTCAAGAAATATCAAGCAGAGGATAGTTCTCCTGTCTCCTGAACAGGCCACTAGGGCTTTGGGTTGCTCCCTCATGTCTTCAAATGATAAGTTTGTAGCTCATGAATGAATTATGCAATCTTCTCTCCCAATGGCAGGTTAAGATATTTTATTAATCCTAGATCAAGGAATTATTGTCAGATTTATCTAAACAGTAGAGTCCCAATTTTTGAAAATCTACATATACAAGTAAATTGGATACTAATATCTAAGAACATTAATTTCATTGGGATGCTATGATAACTAATTTCTCAATCGCAAAAGAGTAAGTCTTTAAAACAAAAGTTTCCCCTAAATGCTAACATTCATACCCTTAGGTTATGCATCTTTCAGCTGTCGTCAGAGAAGGATTTTAGTAGATTATTATGATAGAAACCTATAGAAAATAGACTGGTGAGAGCATAATCACCTCTAAATGAGACATCAGTATCATACCACCAAACCAAAGGCACAGAGATCAGAGTGGAAAAGGAAACAGAAATATTATAGGGACCAGAAATAGTGAAATAATATTTTCCAAAAATAACAGAGGTGTTACATACATGAACATAAAGCAGCTGTGATTGCCTGCAAAAAAAATTTACAGCAGATCAAACCAGCCAAAACCCCAGCATGTATGGGGAGACATTCATGAAGTCCCACCCCTATCTGAGGAGTTATTGGTAACTGATGGCTGCTGGTGAAGAAAAAAAAAAAATCAGTTTTCCACAAGGATATGGCTCCTGACAACCTAACAATGCTCCAGTAGATGAACTCATAATACTCATAAACATAACAGTAAGGAAACTTTAGTGAACTTAGTCAAGTTCTATTTTTTGTTTTTTGTTTTTTGTTTGTTTGTTGTAAGTATATAATGCCTTGAAGGAAGTGAGGAGAGTAAGTGGAAAGGGATTACATGATAAAGGGGATCAAACATATTATATGTATATATGAAATTCTCAAACAATTTCTATTGACTAAAAATATTTCTGTTCACTATAGTCCATTAAATAAATGGAAATAAAGCCATTAAGTGCTTAGCAAAATGATACATTATACCAAGGATAAATTTTAGAAAATAGGTCAATAACATATGTTCTTTCATATTTAAGTAACATTACAATTTGGTAATGTCAGCAACCACTACTAATGAATTCCACAAAACTAGTTTCTTTGAGAAGGTCATCTGTAGAAAAACCCAGTGCTAAGCAGGTTGCCTAAAAAAGAGTTAATCAGTTCTTGATTCTAATTATTCAAAATGAATCTTAAAATCATAGAAAGGAGATATAAGAGATCTCTGTTAATTTTTACTTCAACTCAACCTACATTAGCTCTGTATACAACATCAAGAATAAGTTTGGTGGTCTGCTTTCGATCATTCCATACCTCCTTTTGTTAGAAATGTTTGCTTTAAAGCCAGAACCACATTTATGTAATAAAACAAGGTACACACTGTGACATATAAGAGTATGTATGTCTAGATCAGAGTATCATTCCATTGTAGAAATTTAAGGCCTTGGGCATAGTCTTTACCTAGACAAAGCCAAGGCATGAGTTCATGTTAGAAAAAAATCAGACTCTATGAATTCAAAGTGGGACATTGTGCCTACTTCTCCTTCTCTGATGGGATTTTGTTTGTCATAAACCTGTGCAGGGTCTGTGTATGCTTCCACTGTTTCTGTGAATTTATTTGTGTGTCAGTCAGCCCTGTTGTATTTGAATGGCACTTTTTCCTTGGATTCACCTATCACAATATTGGGTCTTACAAGACAATATTGGGTCTTACAATCTTTCTGCCTCCTCTTCTGCACAAATTCTTTCACTTACACTAAGTTGAAAGATAAAGAAGATTTCAAACTAGTATAGAGATTTTTGCAAATCAGGGAAAAATAAGAGCAGAATAAATAGAATGTACCTAGGAAAGAAAAAAATGTTCCTGAACCCAGAAATCATGAAGAACTTTGAGAAATCTAAAGAGTGGAATAGACAGGGCTACTTCAGTGCTCATGAAAAGATGTTCTCCACCAATAGCTTTTGTTCTAATATCAAGAATTGGCAAATGGAACCTCATAAAATTGCAAAATTCTGTAAGGCAAAGGACACTGTCAATAGGACAAAATGGCAACGAACAGATTGGGAAAAGATCTTTACCAACCCTACATCCAATAGAGGGCTAATATTCAATATATACAAAGAACTCAAGAAATTAGACTCCAGAGAACCAAATAATCCTCTTAAAAAATGGGGAACAGAACTAAACAGAGAATGCTCAACTGAGGAATACCAAATGGTTGAGAAGCACCTAAAGAAATGTTCAATATCCTTAGTCATCAGGGAAATGCAAATCAAAACAA
>NW_022196907.1:291992-293220 GCF_008632895.1 Mastomys coucha | reverse complement strand
CTGAGAGGCTTTGACAGTGCCTGACAAATACAGAAGTGGATGCTCACAGCTATCCATTAGACTGAGCAAAGGGTCCCCAATGGAGGACCTAGAGAAAGGACCCAAGGAGCTGAAGGGGTTTGCAATCCCACAGAAAGAACAATAATATGAACCAATCAGTAACCCCAGACCTCCCAGGGACTAAACCACCAAACAAAGAGTACACAAGGTGGGACTCAAGGCATCAGCCACATATACAGCAGAGGATGGCCTTGTTGGGCATCAATGAGAGGAGAGGCCCTTAGCCTTGTGAAGGCTCTATGCCCTATTGTAGGGGAATGCCAAGACAGAGAAGTGGGAGTGGGTGGGTTAGTGAGCAGGGGTAGGGATGTTGGGATAGGGGGAGTTTCAGAAGGGAAATGAGGAAAGGGGATAAAATTTAAAATGCAAAAAAAGAAAATATCTAAGGGGAAAAAAGAAAAAATATTCTCACAACCAAGCCCCCTGAGATGTCTCTGGCACAGAGACTGCAACTACCAGAATGATCTCATTTGTTCAAAAGAATAATTATTTCCTACATTAGGAATTTTTACATCACTTAGAGGTACATATTTGGGAAAGAGTTTGTGCTGGTTAAAAAACTGATTTTTGTTCTTGTGTGAAGCAATTTCCTCCATAGTTGATAGAAATCAGGCTTTTAGTTTACAAGTATATTGGATGAAATCATTCTTGGGGTACAAGCAGAACTCCTTCAGCTTGGTAAACTCATTCACTTCCTCTTTCTTAACACAAGTTAGTGGTTACATTACAGTGGCCTGAACCATGAACAGAGGGGCTGGTTACAAGACATCTCCCAAATGGAGCCAACAACAACTTCAACACCATCCTGACCCCTTAGAGTGCCTCAGAAGTATGGATTCACTTCTGTTTTCAGATATCACTTCATGGCCTCAACCTAATGTATTACCAGTGAGAGATATCTTCACATAGTCTTTCTGTCTTGAATAAGCAACATGAAATGAAGGACTAAAAATATATCCCTAATGAGAGAGACTACTTTTTCATCATGTCTTTACTGTGGTGAGATTGAGGAAACAACTCACTGGGTTAAGTGCTTACCAAACAACGTATGGTGGTACACTCCAATTACCGAGGAGGCACTGACACAAGAGGATTGTCCCTGCTCAGTCTAATGGATAGCTGTGAGCATCCACTTCTGTATTTGTCAGGCACTGTCAAAGCCTCTCAG
>NW_022196907.1:230431-291359 GCF_008632895.1 Mastomys coucha | reverse complement strand
TCCTCTTTTTCCACTGCCTTGCCAGCATCTGCTCTCACCTGAGTTTTTGATCTTAGCCATTCTGACTGATGTGAGGTGGAATCTCAAGGTTGTCTCAATGGTTGAGAAGCACCTAAAGAAATGTTCAATATCCTTAGTCATCAGGGAAATGCAAATCAAATTATTCTGAACATACACATACATGTGCACATGCTAGCATGTACCTATAGAACACACATACATACAAATAAGCCTGAATCACATACACAAATGTCTGAACCACATATGCATACACACATATATGACTACAACACACACATTCCTGCACTACACATATAAACACCTATGTCTGTACCACACACACAAACCAAAATGCTTGCAACTAGTATACAGACATACACACACAAACCTGAATCACACACACATACACATATACCTTAATATACTACACATATATAACACCTCTAACATGCATGCACTATACAATGGAGAGAGAGAGAGAGAGAATATTTTAAAATACTCTTAACTAAATATTCATGTGTGCTAATAATGCAACTCAGCATAGAAAATGGGGAGAAGTCCCATTCTTCTAACCTATTTTCCTTTACCTTTAAGAATAAATTTAAAAACATGATTTATAGTTTATACTTTGACTTTAATGTCAAACTTAGTTCAAAATCAAAATCTGATTTATTAATTATATCTACTTCAGCAGTTTAATTAAACCAACCAAGCAGCATACATCAGCTGATATGAGGCCCCCAACACATATACAGCAGAGAACTTCCAGGAATGGGTTTAGTCAGAGAAGATCCACCTAACCCTCAAGAGACTGGAGGTCCCAGGGAGTGGAGAGGTCTGGTGGGGTGGAGGGTTGGGGGTAGAGACACCTTTCTGGAGATGGGAGTGAGGAGGTATGAAATGTGGAGCAGTCAGAGGGAAGACTGGGAGGGGGATAAAATCTGGAGTATAAAAAATGACTAAATAAAATTTGAAAAAAAAACATAAAATAAGAGTATTCATGTGTATATATATTTTATGGGAAATACCTGAAACAAAGCAATATGTCTGGCACATAATAAGTTGATAATAAATGGCAGTCATTGCTTGTGCAAAAGAGAAAAAACATGTTCTTGACCTACACAGTCCCAAAATCTCTTTCAGAACAAGTATTACCAAGTAAATAGAAAATAGATATAATAGATAGAGCTTTCTTTGCTATATAACCATGAGAAGCAAGTTGAAAAGAAAACTAAGAAAATAACCTAATTTATAAATATTTCCATTTCATCAGTTCAGCGAAATGGTGACTCAGAGAGTTCTCAACATTAAAACTGAAGCTGTGGTTAAAGCCAGATGTACAAATAGATGCACTTTGAAAAAGCATAACTAAGATCAAGACCTGTGGTAGAGATGCTTACAACTAGTAAGGAACACCCAAGAACTCCCTGTGCTTGATGCAATGAATGTATAAGAAGTGAGTTTAACATTCTGTTTATTTTACAGGTGAACGGTCTAGAAAAATACAAATGAGAAGGGAGATTGGAGAAAGGTTAGTACTTGAAAATACATTCAGAACACTTTCATTTTTCTCTGCTTTCTTCTAATATGATAGTAGCCTCCTATCGTTTCAACTCCACATAAAGAAATGTGGCTAGGAAATGAGCTGGAAAGAGAAGGCAGACATATTCTCAGGCAGAGAATACCCAAAGGCTTCCACTTTGTGACAAGAGACAAGTCTTCATCATTAGACTTGTGACCAGCATTACTCCACCTTGCCCGCAATGTTCTTGGATCCACACACCAAGCTTTATGTTTGTAAAAGTTCACAAGATCCAATAAACAGTTGTGAAACTGAAACAACAGAGCCAGAGATACTAGCCCTGCGTAATGAGAGAGGATGGTTCCACAGCTGGTCCTTGCATGATTGGACAGTCTTTCTGAGACTTCTACACAGTTCCTGCTCAGGATTCCATACCAGATAGTGCAGGGAACAGGCTGGAGGAAGAGTTGGGGTGTGTGTTTGTGTGCACGCCTGTATGTATGTGTGTGTCCACGCACGCACACACACATGCACACACACATGCAGCATAAATGACGTGTTAGTTGATGAAACTGCATGTTTATCTCATTTTTACAGAGATGAAGAAAGGTAAGCAGTGAAGGACACATTCGACAGATCACACAGGCAATAACTTACTAAAGCACTTCAAGACAAGACTAGCTTCAAAACATTCACTCACAGTTGTTAAATTCAAGCACTATCACTTATGGATTAAAAGCTAATATACTTTTTACATTGATAAAAGCTATGCTGCTGGAGCATAAATATAAAATTTGGGGGGGTGTTTCTTTGTAATTAATTCCATATGTATGAAAGTTCAGTTTTGTGCTTATATGAACATAAGTTACAGCAGTTGGTACAATTATTCTATTTTATGACAGGTGCTGCACTTTCAGTCTATCACATTTATTAACTCCTTCAATCTTTACCTCATTATCCTGAGGTAAGTGTTGCTATTTTCCTCATTTAAAACATGTTAAAACTGAAACACAGGTATTTCAAGTTTCCCTATGTCATAGGGGTAGAAAGAGACAAAGCTAGTGTTAAAACCCATTGCAATCTGGCTCCAAGAACATAGCCTTCAACCTAAATTGCACTGTCTTAATTAGGGTTTATTGCTATGAAAAGACAGCATGGCCACAACAATGCTTATAAAGGAAATCATTTATTTGGGGCTTACAGTTTCCAAAGCTTATTCCGCTATTGTCATAGTGGGAAGAATGGCAGCATGCAGGGAGACATGGTGCTGGAGAAGGAGCTCACAGTTCTTCATCCTGATTTGCTGGTAGCAGGAGACTCTATGCCACACTGGGCATAGTTTAACCACATGAGGCCTCAAAACCTACCCTCACAGTGACACATTTAAGAAAGGCTACTCCAACAAGGCAATACCTCCTAATAATGACTCTCCTTATGGGCTAATCATTCAAGTATATAATTCTAGGGGGCCCATTCCTATTCAAACCACCACATGCACATAATACTTAATATTTAGCTAATCACTTTACACTATGAGTTTTCATACTTGCTGACCTATAAGTATTGCTGTACTCTAATGAAATAGACAAGTGCTCTTATTATCACCTGAGGAAAGAGAATCAAAATGGAAATGCTCAACCATGCAAGATTAATTAAAAAAAAAAAAACACTTCTCTTTCCACATGGCGAACATTTGCAATTTCCTCTCCTAAGAAACTGTCTTCAATAAGAAACTATTTACTAATGTTTGATATCAACATAAAATTAAGGAAGTACATGCAACAGTTACTGGTAATTTTTCTTTGGATTTCACACCTTTATTTTAATCAAATTGTATTTTAAAAATAATTAAGAGGCAAAAGCAAAACATTGAAACCTTCTCTCTTCAATGCTTATTTATCCGCATTCCCTCTCCCTTACAGTCTCCACTTTCCCATGCAAGAAACACTTCAGAGAAGCTCATGGTTCCCAAATACAACATTGCATAGTGAAGCACACGTAAGCACAGTGAAAATACTGGCAGTCAAACATCTTCTCTGAAGGATAGAAACATTTCAGGAAAATGGAATGGCACATCAAATGACCAGAACTCTTAATTTTCTAAACTGTGAAGTATGGTTGGTTAATATATGCAAAGCTGGTAAGCAGTAAAGAAAAACATTAATTAGAATTAAAGCCATGTTATAATACAGTTGAAGTTTTAGGCAGACTAGTAGAACATCTGCAAGATTTCATCCAATAGCTACTTCATTCTCCTTGTGAACATGAGTGTACCTTTGAATGATCGCACAAGAAGATATAATTAAGGTTAATAAATGCTAATTGGAATGTGAAAATTCAAAGTGACAACCTTTGTTATATTAAACATGCTCTAATTAGCAAAGCACAGAGGGTATATCATTCTATCTATTGATTACAAGTGAATATACTTAACATATAATCAATATAATAAAGTCTTTCTATACAGTGTGTTCCTTTTCCAAATATTTGCCCCTTTGTTACTTTAATTCAATGCTTTTGAGAAATAACTATTGGATTTCAATTTGATATAAGAACCTAACTGTAATCAATACTAATTTACAAAGAAGACCCTTGAAGAGAATTATATCCAAAGGCTTATTTATAACACTTCTCCTCATCTTCATGCAATATCAAATTTAGTTCACCTGAGACATTGTGATACTTGGAAACAACTCCAGAGACTAATAACACCACATTTTGTTTATATTGCAATTCACAGTGTATAAGTCACATTCTTTGTTTTCATCCTATTAGATGTTCACAACACTGTCCTGAGTCTGTTTTAATTATCTGCATTTGACAGATGAGAAACCTGGGTAACTAGTAAAATTACAATATTTTATGCTTGTTTTCTCTGTTTCTGCCTCAGCTAATGGGCTGAAATGACACATAAGCCAAAAACCCAGGCCCCTCATGTGCTTCTTTCACACACTGATGATTTCACTTTGATAACCATCAGGAAATGGTTCATGATATATAAATAAAAATTTGTTCTTATATTTGAAAGCCATGGAAATATCAAAATTTGTTCCCAATCTTATAACATAACACTCTACTAACTCCATATCACTAGAAAGAAAAAAATCCAAAAAGACCCTGAAGGAGATATGAAGTGGTGTTCCCTATCATCTGATGATCCAAACAGATAGTCAACATGATTGTTAAGCAGATATTAGGACTATGATAGTTATGTCACCAGTGTCTATGATGCACTGGACCCTTAAATTAAAGAGAATAATCAGAGTTGTTTAAGAAAAAAACATAACAACTTAAGAATATTAACAGTGAATCAAATGAAAGGTCTCACTATTGTAGTTTAACTTCAATTGATTAAAGCACATTTTAATATACCTATTACTCAGTTTTTCAAGAATACTACTTCCTCCTTCCTTCTAATACATTATATAATAATTTAATGTTATAATTAACTTTTCCAAGGCATACACTTATACATATGAACAAAATTATAGGTAATGTGTTAAGAGAACTAATATTCTTATGTACAACTACATTTAAAATAATCATAATAGTTTTCATATTCAGAAATAAAGCATTAAACTTCTTCTCTTCACCTTACAACATAAGCTAGGCCAGTGGCAGTGATGATCGCTCTGTCACTCTACTCACAGCTGTCTCATCTTTGGAAGGCCAAAGCACAGAGATATGACAGAGGAAAGGCAAACTAGGTCAGCCCAGAGACAGAGACCCAGTGGGAAAAAAAATCCATTAGCATTTCTAACACAGGAATGTTGCACACTTAGAAATGAATATCTGGCAGTAGTAAAGTCCAAGAAAACCTACAGAAAATTTCAAAAATCTCCTTTTCAGAAAGTCACTGATGGAAGACACATGAGAGAAGACATAGAATGAAAATAGAATAATATTGTACATGGAGAGTAAATTTATTTGTGGTAAGATGAAGGCCTGTCGGAATAAGCTTTGAAACGTAAGTGTAAGGGAAGATGAATAAAGAATAAAGAAAAGGTGATCTGTACACGGTGTATCTTTACTTAATGATAACGAACAAAGTCATGTTATTCTCAGGAAAACGGATAAAGCTAGAGGACATCATGCCATACTAGATAAACCAGACCTTGGGAGACAGATGTTTTATCTCATGTGTGGGAATAATGGAAGTAGAGGAGTGAACACTGGGACCAGAGATCAGGAATAGAAGTTTATAACAGGGAGTAAACACAATCACAGCACCTTATATACATTTATGACATATCATATGCTATGGAAATTATCTTGTGGGTGATATGGATTATCATGTGATTATCAATGATAAGGATATTATCTTGTGGGTATTAACAAAAAAGTATTGATGGTAAATTCCCTGGACCATCTAATCCTCTTAAAATGAAACTAAGCGATACACTAAAAAATAGTCATTATAATGTTAACTGTTATGAAGAACATTTAGAAAGACCTTAGTAAAAATAAAATAAAAAACAGGTTGTTGGGAGAAGGAAATGTGAAGGTGATCACATTTTATTGTATTTGCATGAAATTCTCAAAAATAAAATTTTATAAGAAAAATACTGCTCTCTACCTCCGTCTACACCTAGAAGTGATGGTGGTGGATCCACAGCCTTCTCTGCCCCTTCCCTGCAAACAGAGAGCTTGCCTCCAGGGAGTACTCTAACCCAGGGACTCAGATAAGATTCACTATTTTTGCTCTGGGACTAGCTGGGAGGCACAGGCCTCATAAGTGGCAGGACAGCCAGGACAGGATCCTCTCTACCTCTGTCTACACCTAGGAGTGACAGAGGCAGATCCACAGCACTCTCTGCCCCTCCCCTGCAAATGGAGAGCTTGCCTCCAAGGAGAGCTCTAACCCAGAGACTCAGGTGAGATCCACCATTTTCTCTCCAGTGACTCTCAAAGGCAGGACCAGCCTGGAGGCACAGGCCTCACAAGTGGCAGGGCAGCCAGGTCAGGATCCTTTCTACTTCAGACCACACCTAGGAGGAACAACAGATCTACAGCCCTCTCTGCACCTTTCCCTCAAGTGGAGATCCTGTCTTCAGGGTGTGCTCTTACCCCAGGACTCAGGACTGACAACTGATCCACAGCCATCTGCACAAAAGTATTACCAGGGGAGAGCTAATATCCCAGAAGTGCTGACACAGGCTTACAGACCCACAGGAGGAACATCTTCTAGTCAGAGACAGCAAGAACATCTAACACCAGAGATCAACAGATAGTGAAAGGCAAACACAAGAATCTTACCAACAGAAACCAAGACTACGTGGCTTCATCAGAACCTAGTATTCCAACCATAGCAAGTCCTGGATATCCCAAAACACCAGAAAAGCAAGATTTGGATCCAAAATCATATCTCACGATGGTGATAGAGGAATTGAAGGAAGACATGAATAAACTCCCTTAAAGAAATACAGAGAACACAGGTAAAGAGGTACAAGCCCTTAAAAAAGAAACAAAAAAAAATCCCTTAAGGAATTACAGGAAAGTACAAACAGGTGAAGGAATTGAGCAAAACCATCCAGGACCTAAAAATGGAAGTAGACACAGTTATGAAATCACAAGGAGAAACAACTCTGGAGATAGAAATTCTAGGAAAGAAGAAAGGAACAATAGATGCAAGCATCACCAACAGAATACAAGAGATAGAAGAGAGAATCTCAGGGGCAGAAGACACCATAGAAAACATTGACACAACAGTCAAAGAAAATGCAAAATGCAAAAAGATCCTAACCCAAAACATCCAGGAAGTCCAGGATACAAAGAGAGGACCAAAACTTTGGATAATAGGTATAGAGAGAATGAAGACCTCCAACTTAAAAGGCCAGTAAATATCTTCAACAAAATTATAGAAGAAAACTTCCCTAACCTAAAGAAAGAGATGCCCATGAACAAACAAGAAGCTTATTGAACTCAAAATAGACTGGACCAGAAAAGAAATTCCTCCCGCCACATAATAGTCAAAACACCAAATGCACAAAACAAAGAAAGAATACTAAAAGTAGAGAGGGAAAATGTTCAAGTAACGTATAAAGACAGACCTATCATAATTACACCAGACTTTTCACCAGACACTATGAAAGCCAGAAGATCCTGGGCAGATGTCATACAGACCCTAAGAGAACACAAATGCCAGACCAGGCTATTATACTAAGCAAACTCTCAATTACCATAGATGGAAAACCCAAGGTATTCCATGTCAAAAACAAATTTACACAATATAATTCCACAAATTTAGGCATTCAAAGGATAATAAATGGTAAACTCCAACACAAGGAAAGAAATTACATCCCTGAAAAAGCAAAAATGTAACCTTCCAACAAAACTAAAAGGAGATAGCCACATGAATGGAATTCCAACACTAACAACAAAAATAGCAGGAAGCAACAATTACTTTTCCTTAATATCTATTAATATCAATGGACTCAATTCCCCAATAAGAAGACATAGACTATCAGATTGGGTACTTAAACAGGACCCAACATTTTGTTGCATACAGGAAACCCACTTCAGTGACAAAGACAGACACTACCTCAGAATCAAAGGATGGAAAACAATTTTCCAAGCCAATGGTCACAAGAAACAAGCTGGAGTAGCCATTCAAATATCGAATAACATCGACTTTCACCCTAAAAAAGATCAAAAAAGATAAGAAGGGGCACTTCATACTCGTCAAAGTTACAATCTACCAGGATGAACTCTCAATTCTCAACCTCTATGCCCTAAATGCAAGGGCATCTACATTTATAAAAGAAATTTTACTAAAGCTCGAAGCATACATTGTACTGCACACAATAATAGTGGGAGATTTCAACACCCCACTCTCTGCAATGGACAGATCATGGAAACATAAACTAAACAAAAACACAGTGAGACTAACAGAAGTTATGAAACAGACGGATTTAACAGATATCTATAGAACTCTTTATCCTAAAAGAAAAGGATATACCTTCTTCTCAGCACCTCATGGTACCATCTCCAATACTGACCATATAGTTGGTCACAAATCAGGCCTCAACAGATACAAGAAGATTGAAATAATTTCTTGCATACTATCAGATCACCATGGACTAAGGCTGCTCCCCAATAACAACATAAACAATAGAATGCCCACATACATGTGGAAGCTTAACAACACTCTACTCAATGATAACTTGGTCAAGGAAGAAATAAAGAAAGAAGTTAAAGACTTTCTAGAGTTTAATGAAAATGAAGCCAAAACATACCCAAACTTAAGGAACACAATGGAAGCAGTCCTAAGAGGGAAATTAATACCATTAAGTGCCTCCAAAAAGAAACTGGAGAGAGCATACACCAGCAATTTGACAGCACATCTGAAAGCTCTAGACCAAAAAGAAGCAAATTCACCCAAGAGGAGTCAAAGGTAGGAAATATTCAAACTCAGAGCTGAAATCAACCAAATAGAAACAAAAAGAACTATACAAAGAATCAACCAATCCAAGAGCTGGTTCTTTGAGAAAGTCAACAAAATAGATAAACTCTTAGCCAGACTAACTAGAGGGCACAGAGACAGTATCCTAATTAACAAGATCAGAAATAAAAAGAGAGACATAACAATAGACAATGAGGAAATCCAATATCATGAGATTCTAATACAAAAGCCTATACTCAACAAAACTGGAAAACCTGGATGAAATGGACAATTTTCTAGACAGATTTCAGGTACCAAAGTTAAATCAAGATCAGATCAACAATCTAAACAGTCCCATATCTGCTAATGAAATGGAAACAGTCATTAATAGTCTCCCAACCAAAAAAAAGCCCAGTACCAGATGGGTTTAGCGCAGTATTTTCTCAAACCTTCAAAGAACACCTAATACCAATACTTCTGAAACTATTCCACAATATAGAAGGAGAAGGTACTCTACCAAATTCGTTCTATGAAGCCACAATTACTCTTATACTTAAACCACACAAAGACCTAATAAAGAAAGAAAACTTCAGACCAATTTCCCTTATAAATATCGATGCAAAGATATTCAATAAAATTCTTGCAAACTGAATTCCAGAACCCCTCAAAATGATCATCCTCCATGATCAAATAGACTTCATCCATGGATGCAGGGATGATTCAATATATAGAAATCCATCAACGTAATTCAAAATATAAACAAATTAAAAGAAAAAACCATATGATGATCTCATTAGATGTTGAGAAAGCATTTGACAAAATCCAACATCCCTTCATGATAAAAGTTTTGGAAATATTGGGAGTTCAAGGCCCATACTTAAACATAGTAAAAGCAATATACAGAAAACCAGTAGCCAACATCAAAAGTAAATGGAGACAAACTTGAAGCAATCCCACTAAAATCAGGGACTAGACAAGGCTGCCCACTTGTTCCCTACCTATTCAATATTGTACTTGAAGTCCTAGCCAGAGCAATTAGACAACAAAAGGAGATCAACGGGAAACAAATTGGAAAGGAAGAAGTCAAATTATCACTATTTGCAGATGACATGATAGTATACTTAAGTGACCCCAAAAACTCCACCAGAGAGCTCCTAAACCTGATAAATAACTAACTTCACCAAAGTGGCTGGATATAAAATTAGCTCAAGCAAATCAGAGGCCTTCCTCTACACAAAGGATAAACAACCTGAGAAAGAAGTTAGAGAAACAACACCTTTCACAATAGCTACAAATAATATAAAATACCTTGGTGTGACTCTAACTAAGCAAGTAAAAGATCTGTTTCACAAGAACTTCAAGTCTCTGAAAAAGGAAATTGAAGAAGATCTCAGAAGATGGAAAGCTCTCCCATGCTCGTGGATTCGCAGGATGGTAAAAATGGCCATCTTGCCAAAAGCAATCTACAGATTCAATGCAATCCCCATCAAAATTCCAACTCAATTCTTCACAGACTTAGAAAGAGCAATTTTCAAATTCATCTGGAATAACAAAAAACCTAGGATAGGGAAAACTATTCTCAACAATAAAAGAACCTCTTGTGGAATCACCATCCTGGACCTTAAGCTGTACTACAGAGCAATTGTGATAAAAACTGCATGGTATTGGTACAGTGACAGGCAGGTACCTTCAATGGAATAGAATTGAAGACCCAGAAATGAACCCACACATCTATGGTCACTTGATCTTTGACAAAGGAGCTGAAACCATACAATGGAAAAAAGACAGCATTTTCAACAATTGATGCTGGCTCAACTGGCATTTAGCATGTAGAAGACTGCAAATCGATCCATTCCTATCTCCTTGTACAAAGCTCAAATCCAAATGGATCAAGGACCTCCATTAAAACCAGATACACTGAAAGTGATAGAAAAGAAAGTGGGGAAGAGCCTTGAGGACATAGGCACAGGGGAAAATTTCCTGAACAGAACACCAATAGTTTATATTCTAAGATCAAGAATTGAAAATTGGGACCTCATAAAATTGCAAAGCTTCTGTAAGGCAAAAGACACTGTCAATAAAACAAAACAGCAACCAACAAATTGGGAAAAGGTCTTTATCAATCCTATCTGATAGAGGGCTAATATCCAATGTATACAAAGAACTCAAGAAGTTAAGACTCCAGAGAACCAAATAACCCTATTAAAAATGGGGTACAGAGCTAAACAAAGAATTCTCAACTGAGGAATACCAAATGGCTGAGAAGCACCTAAAGAAATGTTCAACATCCTTTGTCATCAGGGAAACGCAAATCAAAACAACTCTGAGATTCCACCTCACACCAGTCAGAATGGCTAGGATTAAAAAACTCAGATGACAGTAGATGCTGGAGAGGTTGTGGAGAAAGAGGAACATTCCTTCATTGCTGGTGGGATTGCAAACTGGTACAACCACTCTGGAAATCAGTTTGGCAGTTCCTCTGAAAATTGGACGTAGTTCTACCAGAGGACCCAGCTATACAACTCCTGGGTATATATCCAGAAGATGCTCCAACATGAAATAAGGACACATGCTACACTGTGTTCATAGCAGCCTTATTTATAATAGCCAGAAACTGAAAACAACCCAGATGTCCCTCAAAAGAGGAATGGATACAGACATTGTGGTATATCTACACAAATGGAGTACTACTCAGCTATTAAGAACAATGAATTTGCCTTCTGGCCTCTCTGGGCTGGTGTCCTGAGCAGAACTTGGGCACAAGCTCGGCAGCCAGTCCCACAACACCCAGAGGAAGCTCCACTCCCAGACACCCTGACACTCTCAGGATCAGAGGTGAGGAGGGTCCAATATCTGTCCCAACACCAGTGGTAACTGGAACCAGCAGGAGCAGGCACACAGGAACTCTGCCACCAGAGTGGCTTGGGTTCCCTCCAGTCTCTCTGCGCTGGTGTCCTAAGCAGACCTTGAGCCCAGGCTCCACAGCCAATCCCACAATACCCAGAGGAAGCTGCTGCACTCCCAGGTGCTCTAACAAGCCCAGGGTCACAGGATCTCAGAATCACAGGATCACAGAGACAGCCTGTCTCTGAGGAGTTCTGATACAACCAGGATCACAGGAAGGACTAACTTCAGTCAGATTTAGCAAGGGCAGGTAGCACTAGAGATAATCAGATGGCAGAGGGTGGGGAGGAAGCATAAGAAAATAAACAAAAGAAACCAAGGTTACTTGGCATCATCAGACCCCAATTCTCCCACCATAGCAAGTCCTGGACACACCATCACGCCGGAAATGCAAGATTCAGATCTAAAATCACTTATCATGATGATGATACAGGACCTTAAGAAAGACATAAATAGCACCCTCAAAGAAATACAGGACAACACAGGTGAACAGCTAGAAACTCTGAAAGAGGAAACACAAAAATCCCTTAAAGAACTACAGGAAAACATAATCAAACAAATTAAATAAATGATCAAAACCATCCAGAATCTAAAAATGGAAACAGAAACAATAAAGAAATCAGAAAGAAAGACAATCCTGGAGATAAAAAACCTAGGAAAGAAATCAGGAGTCATAGATGCAAGCATCACCAACAGAATACAAGAGATAGAATAGAGAATCTCAGGGGCAGAAGACACCATAGAAAACATTGACACAACAGTCAAAGAAAATGCAAAAAGCAAAAGCTCCTAACCCAAAACATCCAGGAAATCCAGGACACAATGAGAAGACCAAACCTAAGGATAAAATGTATAGAAGAAAGTGAAGACTCCCAGTGTAATGGGCCAGTAAATATCTTCAACAAAGTTATAGAAGAAAACTTCCCTAACCTAAAGAAATAGATGCCCATGAACATACAAGAAGCCTACAGAACTCCAAATAGATTAGACCAGAAAAGAAATTCCTCCAGTCATATAATAATAAAAATACCAAATGCACTAAACAAAGAAAGAATTTTAAAAGCAGTAAGGGAAAAAAGCAAGTAACATATAAAGGCAGGCCTATCAGAATTACACCAGACTTCTCACCAGAGACTATGAAAGCTAGAAGATCCTGGGCAGATGTCATACAGACCTTACAAGAACACAAATGCCAGCCCAGGCTACTATACCCAGCAAAATTCTCAATTACCATAGATGGAGAAAACAAGATATTCCATGACAAAACAAAATTTACACAATATCTTCCCACAAATCCAGCCCTACAAAGGATATTAGATGGAAAACATCAACATAAGGAGCAAAACTACACCCTAGAAGAAGCAAGAAGGTAATCTTTCAACAAATCCACACAAATCTAATTCCATCTCTTACAACAAAAACAACAGGAAGTGACAATTACCTTTTCTTAATATCTTAATATGAAAATTAATATTACCAACATATCCTAAGTGATTGAAATCCAATAATATGAGGAATTAGAAATTTGTTGATTGTCATCCAATGCTCTCCCTAATTTGGTAATTGGAGGAATGGGTCCAATATTGTACAATCTATATACACTTTCAGCTTGCTTGTGACCGTGTCTTGCTGTGTACAACATAAGGGTCTTGAAATCTTGCTTCTCCTATCTCAGCCTCTCTATTAGTAGTATTGTTTATTTCGTGTTTTTAAACTATACTATGGTTTTCAGAACAGCTTATATATTTCAAAATTATTTGTATACCCAAAAGAAACATAGATGATTAACTACAATGGAGGTAAACTGCTTTGGTGATGTGAGGGTCATTGAAGTACAGCTTTATTACAATGAAATCCAATGTCTAAAAATTGTTCTGTATGACAAGAACTTCAAGTCTCTGATGAAAGAAAGTGACGATGATCTCAGAAGATGGAAAGATCTCCCATGCTCATGGACTGGCAAGATTAATATAGTAAAAATGGCCATGTTGCCAAAAGCAATCTACAGATGGAATGCAATCCCCATCAAAATTACAACTCAATTCTTCATAGAATTAGAAAGAACAATTCTCAAATTCATTTGGAATAATAAAAAAAATCTCAGGATGGCAAATCGATTCTCAACAATAAAAGAACTTCTGTAGGAACTACCATCTCTGACCTCAAGCTGTATTACAGAGCAACAGTGATAAAAAACTGTGTGTTGTTGGTACAGTGACAGGCAGGTAGATCAGTGGAATAGAATTGAAGACTCAGAAATGAAGCCACACACTTATGCTCATTTGATCTTTGACAGAGGAGTAAAACCATCCAGGGGGCGGGGGGGGGGGAGACAGCATTTTAAAGAAATGGTGCTGGTTCAACTGGAGGTCAGCATGTAAAAGAATGCAAATTGACCCATTTTTTATCTCCTTGTGCAAAGCTCAAGTCTAAGTGGATCATAAAGCCGGGTGGTGGTGGCACACGCCTTTAATCCCAGCACTTGGGAGGCAGAGGCCGGCGTATTTCTGAGTTCAAAGCCAGCCTGGTCTACAAAGTGAGCTCCAGGACAGTCAGGGCTATACAGAGAAACCCTGTCTCGAAAAACCAAAAAGAAAAAAAAAATCTCTACATAAAACCAGATACACTGAAACAAATAGAGAAGAAAGTGAGGAAGAGCCTCTAACACATGGGCACAGGGGGAAATCTCCTGAACAGAACACTTATGCTCTGAGATCAACAATCAACAAATGGGACCTCATAAAATTGCAAAGCTTCTGCAAGGCAAAGGACACTGTCAATAGGACAAAATAGCAATCAACAGGTTAGAAAAAAGATCTCTACCAGTACTACATCTGATAGAGGGCTAATATCCAATATATATAAAAACCTCAAGGAGTTAGGCTCCAGAGAATCAAATAACCCTATTAAAAAATGGGATACAGAGCTAAACAAAGAATTTTCAACTCAGGAATACTGAACGACTGAGAAGCACCTAAAGAAATGTTCAACATCCTTAGACATCAGGGAAATGCAAATCAAAACTACCCTGAGATTCCACCTCACACCAGTCAGAATGGCTAAGTTCAAAAACTCAGGTGACAGCAGATGCTGGTGAGGATGTGGAAAAAGAGAAACACTCCTTCATTGCTGGTGGGATTGCAAGCTGGTACAACCACTCTGGAAATCACTCTGGTGGTTCCTCATAAAACTGGACATAGTACTACCTGAGTAGCCAGTTATACCACTCCTTGCCATATACCCAAAAGATTCTCCAACTTAAAAGAGTGACATATGCTCCACTATGTTCATAGTAGCCTTACATATAATATTCAGAAGCTGGAAAGAGCCCAGATGTCCTTAAACAGAGGAATGTATGCAGAAAATGTGATACATTTACACAATGGAGTACTATTCAGTTATTAAAAACAATGAACTCATGAAATTCTTAGACAAATGGATGGAACTAGAAAATATCATTCTAAGTCAGGTAATCCAGTCACAAAAGAACACACATGGTATGCACTCACTGATAAATACATATTAACCCAAATGCTCAGAATACCCAAGATACATTTCACAGACCACATAAAGCTCAAGAAGAAGGAAGACCAAAGTGTGGGTGCTTCATTCCTTCTTAGAAAGGGACACAAAATATTCAAATACAGAGACAAAGTGTGGAGCAGAGACTGAAGGAAAGGCCATCCAAAGACTGCGCCACCTGGGGATCCATCCCATTTACTGTCACCAAACGAAGACATTATTGTAGATGCCAAAAAGTACATGTGGTCAGAAGCCTGATATAGCTGTCTCCTGAGAGGCTCTACCAGAGCCTGAAAAATATAGACACTGATGCTTTTAGACAACCTTTGGACTAAGCACAAGGGCCCCAATGGGGTCCCCAATGGAGGAATTGGAAAAAGGACTGAAGGAGCTGAAGGGTTTTTGCAACCCCATAGGAAAAATAATAATATCAACTAACCAGACACCCCAGAGCTCCCAGGGACTAAACCACCAACATGAAGGGACCCATGGCTCCCGCTGCATATGTAGCATAGGATGGCCTTGTTGGGCAAAAATGGGAGGAGAGACCCTTGGTCCTGTGAAAGCTCGATGTCCCAGTGTAGGGGAATTTGAGGAGGGGGAGAAGTAGGTGGGTGGGGGAAGACCTTCATAGAAACAGGGGAAGGGGTATGGGATGGGAGTTTCGGGGGGGTTGGAACCGGGAAACGTAAATAAAGAAAAAGTCCAATAAAAAACTTTTTTAAAAAGAGAAGATTACATTGATTGAATAACTTCTACTAAAATGATCTTTGCATCTTGTCCAATGCAATTTTTCATTATAGTTAATAGTTAGATTAATAACTATATTATTACATTATTAATGTAGCTGTTGAAGGGTAAACATCATACCTCTGTAATTGAAATAAGTGAGTATTGGTGTCAGCTAGGTGTTTGTGATGTACTTTACCTTGATTTTATTTAATAGTAAAGATTACTAGATTGGCAAAAGAAATTTACATTTACTTGACACCCTTCGTCTTCTTTCACCCTTGATAGGTTTTTTTTTTTTTTTTTTTTTTTTTTTGGAGACAGGGTTTCTCTGTGTAGCTCTGGCTGTCCTGGAACTCACTCTGTAGACCAGGCTGGCCTCGAACACAGAAATCCGCCTGTCTCTTCCTCCCAAGTGCTGGGATTAAAGGCATGCGCCACCACCACCCGGCCGATAGTTAGTTTTAATAGTTAATTTGACACAATCTAGGATCTCTAGAAAAGAAAATTACAATGGGATATTGTCCAGATCAGGTTGGGCACTAGGGGTTGCAGTGGAGAGATACATAATGTACATTAATTGATCTTTGAAGAACTAGTCCACCCTGAGTGGCATCATTCTCTATGTAAGGGATCTCTGTCTATTAACTTTACAGAAGGGGCTGAGCACTAGCAACTCTGAATGCAATGTCTCTTTCAAAATAATACTGTTTTCTTCAAGTTCCTGCCTTTAGTTTCCCATAATGATAGACTCTGACCTGGGATTGTACACTGAAATCACTTTCTACTGTAAAGTTCTTGTCATTGTGTTATATTGCAGCAACAGAAATGAAACGATGGTAAACATAGCCTTAAGTGTACAGCTACTGAAAGAAAGGAGAATGCAAGCAAGAGGCACTCATAATGCCAGCCACAGATGACGATCTGTACATGAGTCTCCTGCATTGTACCTCAGGAAAAAAAGTTAGGTTCCATACATCTGCTTGGAGAAAGAATTTAATTTGAAAAAAAAAGAAAGGTAATTTTTCTTTGAGATACATTCATTGTGACCGTAAGTTAGCACAAGAGAAAATAAAAGATACTTTGTAACTTGAAAATACTGCCAAGCCCACAAAGCATTTATTGATCTTTGCATCAGGAAGAAACAATAAATCTCTTTTCTCCAGAATTCACACCACAAACTCCCTTATATCTGTCTGAAGCTTCAAATGGAATTATAACTATCCATAGCTAAGATTTATTCTTTCAGACTCTGCCTGTCAAACCAAACTCAATATTATCACACTCTAAGACAAATGCTTTGGGGGAGCAAGAACTTTTTTGTTGTTGGTTGTGTTGTTTTGTTTTTATAAGAAATAAGGGGGTTTTTCATTACTTGTGGATATTTTTAAAAAGATACAGAGAAAGTAAATTTGCTTTCCATAAATTCCAATTAAATGATATTGCTCCACTCAGAATCCAGTAACAGAACCATTTTTTCCCTACATAGCTAATAGTTCATAGATACAGTGTCAGGTTTTCAAAAACACTGTTAAAGTAAATCAGGGATTTTACGTGTAAATAAATGACAAAGTTACAATCTGTAGGCATCTGTGTCCTTTTCTTTCTTGGAAATAAAAGCCCTTACTAATCAAAATTATCAGATATTTGATTGAAAAATCAACAAATAAAAGCACTCATAACAAACAAGCCAATCTCGTTAAAAAAAAAAAACATGAAATTAAAAGAAAGCTTACTGAGACAATCTGATTCACAGGCAAATATACAAAATACATTTTTGTTCAAGTCTATAGATCCTACTAAATGGTTGCAGGCTAAATGATGAGTTGCTATAGCTGCTCTTTGAATTTGTTGTTGGGATCATGTGGGTTTATCTTTCAAAGGTTTCTGCTATCTTTGGGGGAAACACCATAAGAAAAAGAACGAGAAAAGATGCAATGCTTCTGAATTCCATTTCTGTAGTGTATAAGACAAAAAAATAAATAAATCAAAGAAAATGTAAAGAGAAATTTTATTTCTCATCAATATTTGAGACATTTCAAATTCTTGGCCCAAGAAACATCAGTAACAAATATCTGTTTAATGATACAATATTTTATATAAAATAATTCATTCTTGAATTTATGAGATTCTTAGGAAAATGGATGGATCTGGAGAATATCATCCTGAGTGAGGTAATCTAATCACAAAAAAAAAACACACACACACATGGTATGCCCTCTCTGATAAGTGAATATTAGCCCAGAAGCTCGGAATATCCAAAATACAATCCACAAACCACAAGAAACTCAAGAAGAAGGAAGACCAAAGTGTGGATACTTCGTTCCTTCTTAGAAGGAGGAACAAAATACCCACAGAAGGAGTAGCAGAGAAATGGAGCGGAGACTGAAGGAAGGACAATCCAGAGACTGCTCCACCAGGGAATCCTTCCCATATTCAATCACCAAACTAGACACTATTGTAGATGATAACAAGTGCTGGCTGACAGGAGCCTGATATAGCTGTCTCCTGAGAGGCTCTGCCAGTGCCCGACTAAGACAGAAGTAGAGGCTCACAGCCATCCATTGGACTGAGCACAGGGTCCCCAATGAAGGAGCTAGAGAAAGGACCCAAGGAGCTAATGGATTTGCAGCCCCTTAGGATGAACAACAATATGAACTAACCAGTACCCTCAGAGCTACCAGGGACTAAACCACCAACCAAAAAGTATACATGGTGGGACTCATGGCCCCAGCAGCATATGTATAGCAGAGGATAGCCTAGTTGGTCATCAATGGAAGGAGAGGCTCTTGACCCTGTGAAGGTTCTATGCCCCAGTGTAGGGGAATGCCAGGGCCAGGAAGCAGGAGAGGGTGGGTTGGTGAGCAGGGGGAGAGAGGAGGGAACAGGTTTTTTTTTTTCCTGAGGAGAAACCAGGAAAAGAGATATCATTTGAAGTGTAAATAAGGAAAATATCTAATTAAAAATAAATAAATAAATTCATTCTTTTCTACTACTATATCATGAAATTTTACTGGTGTAACAGATTATATGAGCATTCAAGGGACACACTTTTAAAATTCTGTGGATAATTAAAGCCATTCTTTTATATATAAGTCCATAAATCTTGCAGTATGGCTCAAAATACAGTAAAGTAAGCATTTAATAAATATGTGAAAAAAAACATAACAAGACAAAACTTTTTCAATTATATATTCTCTGTTTACATTGAATTTCTATATTTGTTTTTTGTTTTTAGGCTCGTATTGATATGTTATTTGGTTCTTACATTCATGTGGTATTCTTAAACATAGTTCTATTCTCACTATATGTATCAGCTGAAAATATGCATTGATTAAATTATGGTGTGCCATCAAACATGGAATTTGATAGCATATACAGAAATAGTCTTACTTGATGAAATTCAGCAAAATTAATGCAGAAAAAGAGAGAATGAAAGTAAAACATTAAACTCAATTGTATATTCGGCCTTGTTTTATCTTCTGTATAACTTTAAAATAATACAAAAATTATTCAGTGTTTAACAGTATAAAGTTATAGTCCCTTGTCTCCTAAAATACCTCAGAAGATATTTCCATTATCGACCTTCCCACGGTACCAACAAAAAAGGAAAAATCATCAAAAAGAGTTC
The DNA here is from genome assembly GCF_008632895.1 of Mastomys coucha. Taxonomy (NCBI): domain Eukaryota; kingdom Metazoa; phylum Chordata; class Mammalia; order Rodentia; family Muridae; genus Mastomys; species Mastomys coucha. Next base: position 271,670 of record NW_022196907.1, on the reverse strand, counting down.
TAACTGTAGGCAAAGTCTTTAAGGGGAAAATAACAGTATCATGTGTGTTTGTGTGTTTGTGTGTATGTGTGTGTGTATTTATAGTTATTTTTCTTTTTGTAGTGCTGAAGATGAGAAGCTAGGGCCTCATGCACGTTAGGCAAGTAATCTGCTACTAAGCAATATTCTCAGTGTACCTTTAAAACTGAAAGCTTATAAACTAATATATGTATGGGCCTACAAACAGTTTCTACCATGTGATGCTCAATATGTAATCTGTTTTGAAAAATAAGAGAAAAACTCAAACCAAAATCAACTGACAAAAGGCTGGGCATGTTGGTGCATGCCTTCGATCACAGCACTCAGGAAGTAGAGGCACTTCTCGGTGTATTTGAGAACAGTCTACCTATTGAGTTTCAGGACAGCCAGAGCTACTTAACATTTGTTATAAAACTATTGAAAGATAAATAGTGGTATTTTTGACTTGATTTGACATGATTAGGAAATGCCAAATGAACTAAAAATAACAGACACTTAAAATTTAATTGTTGCTAGGTAGGCAAAATTCTTATCAAATAACTTATTTGTCGTGAAATAAACTCCATAAAAATGAAGCCCAAATCTAGTGACATTGTATTATACTTTTTTCTTGTTTGAGAATTCTGTACATGCATATAATAGGTTTTAATCAAATATACCCCCCATTTTTTTCCCTTGAGACCCTATCCTATTCTCCTCACCACTGTTCCCTCCCAGCGTCATGTGTAGCTGCTCTTGTTTTTAATCTACTTAGTTTGGGACTGGAAAGATGTTTCAACAGTTAAAAGCATCGGCTATCTTTGCACAGGGTTCAAGCTCCATTCCCATTATCTATATAGAGGTTCACAGCTGTATGTGACTCCATCTTCAGGGGATCAGGGGATCCTACTCCCTCTCCGTCCTCTGTCAGTACTGTATGCCACAGTGCACTTACATGCATGCACACAAACATACACTTAACATAAAAATAAATAAATCTTTAAAATATTATTTCATTTAGTTTTGTCAATACGTACACAGGTGTAGGGCCATTTGCTGGAGCATGGATAGCCTGTCAGAAGCAACATTACTGAAGAAAGCTGACTCTCCCTCTCCCGGCAGCCATCAGTTACCAATAACTCCATATCTAGGGAAGGAACTTTGACTTCCTCCCCATCCATGTTGGGATTTCACAGGCTTGACCTTGAACAGGTTTTATGGATGTTTTCCTAACAGCTGTGTTCATGAAATACTGCTTTGATGTACTGAGCCTCCCTAGTCTCAGGGCTCAGCTCAAAAGAGGGAACAGAAAGAAGGTGTTACATTCATATCAGGCTATCTTACAGTTCCCTAGGACAAAGAAGAAGTAATACAGTTATTGTTGGCAAAGGAGTTGAAAATGCTACGAGGGCAACCCTGTCCTTTTGCAATTCTTATTCATTTCAGGGATTTACTGTCACGTTTAAACATGAGTTTCTAACTATCTAATAAACTGGTTTGATCTCAAAGGTAGGTAGGTCCAGCTCTTTTTCACACTCTTCCTTGTTCTTTCTCTTTCTCACTGTTTTGCTCCCTCCCTTTCCTCTCTCTCTCTCTCTCTCTCTCTCTCTCTCTCTCTCTCTCTCTCTCTCTCTCTCTCTCTTTCTCTCTCTTCTTCCCTCCTTATTCCCTCCCTATTTCTGTCTCTCTCCACCCTTTATCCTGCCAAATGCTGAGAATGGAATTTTATGTCCACTTTCCCTTATCTATATACTAGAACCATGTGTACAGATTAGACAAATCATCCCCATATAAGGACGAAGACAAGGGATATTAATGTCTTTCAGACTATGTGGAGGTATCATGCCTGCCTTACTGTTGTATTTAATGAAAAATGCATATCACTTATCATATTGATGGTTCATGGGTAAGAACTCCAGATTCAAAATTTATGACATAGTATGATTGTTTATTAATTATATATTCCCACATAAATCTCATTTCATACTTTTTCAGATACAGGATAAGCATTGTTTTCTAAGATTGAAAGCACTTCATTCACAGTAGTTTTGAAAGTACTATTCTTTTTTTGTTTGCCCATTTTTTTAATTGGATATTTTATTTGTTTACATTTCAAATGTTATCCCTTTTTCTGGTTTCCCCTCTGCAAACTCCCATCCCATCCCCCCTTACCCTGCTTCTATGAGTGTGGTCCCCCACTCATCTACCCACTCCTGCCTCACCACTCTAGCATTCCTATACACTGGAGCATCAAGCCTTCACAGGACCAAGGGCCTCCCCGCCCACTGATACCAGATAAGGCCCCTTCACTCTATTAGTCCTTCCCCTAACTCCTCCACTGGGGTCCCTGTGCTCAGTCCAATGGATGGCTGCAAGCATCTGCAAATGTGTTGGCCATGATCTGACAGAGTCTCTCAGGAGACAGCTGTATCAGGCTCCTGTCAGCAAGCACGTCTTGGCATCCACAATAGTATCTGTGTTTGGTATCTGCATGTGGGATTGATCTCCAGGTGGGGCAGGACCTGGATGGACTTTCCTTCAGTCTCTGTTCCACTCTTTGCCCCCTTATTTCCTTTAGACAGAAACAATTCTGGGTTAAAATTTTGGAGATGAGTGAGTGTCCCCATCCCTCAACTGAGGGGCCATGCCTAACCTCTGGATATGGTCTCAACAGGTTCTCCCTCCACTTTGTGGGGCATTTCAGCTAATGTCACCCCTGTGGGGTCTTGGAAGGCTCTTGCTTTTCTGGCATCTGAGGCTTTTTGGTTGCTACCCCATTTCTTTATCCCCGATTACTATACACCTCTGTTCAATTTCCTGATGCTCTATATATCCCCTCCATCTCCTCCCATACCTGATTCTGCCCCTCATTTTTCGCTTCCCATCTTCTCTTCCTCCCAAGTTCCCCCTACCCTCTACTTTCCTCGATTATTTTGTTCCCTCTACTAAGTAAGACTGAAGCATCCACTCTTTGAGGAAGACCTCAGAAGATGGAAAGATCTTCCATGTTCATGGATTAGCAGGATTAATATAGTAAAAATGACCATCTTGCCAAAGACATAGTGCTTAGGGGAGATATGAATGGCAATTTCTGCAAAAACAAAACAATATAATTAAAGAAAATAAGATCTGTGTGTGCACTCATGTGCACATTTCCACCCACCAAAACTCTTAAAATATAAATGGACTACTCAAGGAGTTCTCAGAGGAAAACATTATTCCACATGTTCATATCAAAGGAATAATTTCCAGGATTGGTTTCCAAGTCAGTGTACAAAGTGCAGTGAGCAGAAATCAATTATCTTTGGGACATTAAATGCAACCACCTTTGAGCATGCATTCAATGTGTTAATTTAATGCATTTAATGTGTTAGTCATCTTCAGTTTCATTCAGAATTCCCAGGCCTCTCTCTGGAACTTTAAAACTAGATTCTCTAAACCAGGATGCAAGAAACTGCATGTTAAAAGTTAATCCCAGTGATTCATTGATTTGATAACCTCTAGCTTAAATGAACAATTTCCTGATAGCAAATCTCAATGTCAAGGAAATGTTCCCTTCCTGATCTGTTTATAAGAATGGTCACTGTCTTTCAACTTCCCACAACAGTCCTAATGAATCTCCAGACTTCGAAGATACTCCAATACCTTGATTCCTAAATCACTCCATGCTTGGAATTTTCAATCATACAAGGTTCACAGAACATATTTTGAATCTCCAGATCATATACTGATGTGATATTTGACAACTAAATGATATTATTTCCACCCCCTAGCAGTTTGGTTTTGGCAACAGTAGCTCACTTATTGGCAAACATTTCTCTCATTTGACAGAGAATTTTGTAGAACATGGAAGCAACCCAGACTGGTGGAGTGTCATTTCATTTATCTAAACTCTTAAAATTAAATGGAGTACTTAAGAAGCTCTCAGAAGAGAACACCATTTCACATGTAACTACATTCTGATGTTTCACATCAAATAGCAGGTATAAGCAAAAATTGTTCAAGTTTATACTCTTGAGCCTGGGTATAAACTCTATAATTTTTGTTTAATAAAAGCAAAAATATCAAACACAATTAGACAATTAATGAAAATATCCATTTCTTTTACAATATATTTTATTGAATACACACACACACACACACACACACACACACACACACACACACACACACACACACGGTACTTAAGTTCTGTGCTCAACACTACAGAAAAGTATTAAAAAGTTAGAATTTAAATAGAGGCTTTGAGTTACTAGTTAAATGTCTACTCCTATGTCACACAAGAGCCTACAAATGAGTCAGTCAGCAGATACCCCTTGGCATGCATTCCCCTACAACTTAAATTTTCTTTTCCTGCATGATATATGTAAAACCCACAAATGGAAAATTATACTTTCTTGGTAACTCATGATGTACAATATAGATATTTAGAGATACTGCATTTATTTTTCCATCATGGTCAACAATATGTGTATTTTTATTTTATTTTTAGCTTTGTATAAGAGGACACACAACAGACAAGGACACTGCAAAAGTAATGATGATATAGAGATGAAATTAAATTAAGAACTTTTATGATGAATTCTTAAAGGCAGACAAATTGTACACTAAAACTGAATAAATAATTGTATCATCTCTTCATCAACTAAGAATCAATGGTGTTTTTTTCCCATTGTTCTTCTGTATCTTTAAAGTAAAATCCTGCAACTGAGCTTTTGGTCATTGAACAGAGCACTAGACATGTATCCAAATACAAAGGATTTAAGCAGATCTTTATTGTATTATCTCTCAGCCTCCTGTATATGCTTTGAACACATAAACTGATTAGTTTGAAAGCATTAGATGAGCAATCTTTTAAATTCTCAACAAAATTAAAATAAGTAGTTTTACTTTCTATAATTTTAATTCATTTCTGTGAAATATTCAAATTGTATCACACAAGACTGTCTTCCTGTAAGTACATGATCCCTAGATGTGTGTTATGAATTATCAAACAGCAATTACTGGTTTGATAGAAATGTTGGAAAGTACAATGATTATATAGCCTTATGTACATTTATGAGCCATAGCTAGGAAGATTAAAAGTAGACTCAATTTTAAATTTTCAGATGAATTTTTTGGCTATACAAGCAAAATAATGTGATTTTTACCTTTTCATTTTAATGGAATTTATTCTGTAAATTTTTCTAATAAGTAATACTAATAAAATGGGTAAGAAAGAAATTTCACATTTTCAAAGCATTTACATTTGATTGAAGTTTATGGGTAACACCCTGGAACCTCTTAGTGAGTTAATGAAGGTTTTAAAAATATACAAACATAAATAACATCTTAGTGTTTTACTGCTGTGAAGAGATGCTATGACAAAGACAACTCTTCTAGGGAAAATATTTAATTGGGGTTGGCTTACAGGTTTAGAGGTTCAGTCCAATATCATCAATGGAGGAGTATGGTAGCATTCAGACAGGAATTGTAAAAGTGGAACTGAGAGTTCTACATCTTCATCTGAAGGCTGCTAGGAGAAGACTGACTTCTAGGCAACTAAGACGAGGGTATGAAAGCCCATGCCCACATTGACATTCTACCCCAACAAAGCCACACTTACTCCAACAAGGCTACACCTCCTGATAGTGCCACTCCTGGGCCAAACACATACAAACCATCACACATGCTAACACATTTCTCTAAGAAAATATTTAAGTATGAATATATTCTATTAAGTTTATGGCTTATATTAAGTCACTTTGTTTTTAATATTTTAACTAAATTGAACCAGAAACTTTAGTTAGTGTACATAAATTATCAGGTATCCTATTTTGAAAACAAATTTTGCATATTTTTCATTGTTCACATTGTTTCTGAGATTGATTTTCTGGGATTATATGTATCAGGGAGTTATTTTGTGTAGTATCAGGAAAAGCTAAATATATGCTTATCTCTCTTTACTTTTTCCTAGGTTTTTACTAATATAATTTTCTTTCCCCAAATAAGGAAACATTATTTGTTTTTCTGTCATGCCCGGCATCTTTATTTTACATTTCACACTTTCTTGGGTTGATTTCCTTCTCTTATGTTTTCCTCTCTTGTTTTGTCTCCTTTCCATTTATGTTACATTTCTTCCAGCTATTCTTCAGAAATCTTCAAAGCTATTTGAAGTGGCTCCACAATGTACAGAACTCTGAGAAGAAGCCTCCACCTTGTATGGGTATGCCCTCATCTCTCCACTGATAGGCTGATGAGAACAAATCTTAGCCTGATGTCAGAGTCATAAAATTAAATTCAATAAAATGATTTACTAAATCCACCCTTGATACAAAGCTTGCTGCTAATATCTCCATATGTTTCCCAGTTTCCAAGTACTTCCAAATAAATAACATAATAAGTAAGTAATTGTCATGTCTCCAATTGGGTCTGTATAATGATGTTTGTTATTATGACTATACTCCAGAGACTCAGAGAAAAAAAATATATACCCAAAATGTTCCATAGATGACAGTATGGCAATCAAAGTTCCTATGCTCCTTTCAGTGCACATTCCTCAAGTTAAGGACTAAAGAAAAAAGTCCATAAAAGCTGTGTGGGGGTCATTCAGCATCTCTTTCCCCAATACAATACTTGCTACACAGTGGAATCTCAGTTACTGGTTAAATACAATATTTTTTGATGTTTACAACTTAAGAAAGTAATATAACCTGCTAAATAATTGCCCAATGCAAATTGTATGTTCCATGTTTCATCTGTATGCTGACAATGTAGCTCAATAAAATTTCAGACCAAAGAGGAACCTAAGCATAACACTTCCCGCCTCAGATGGGTCCCAGAAAGCTGAGAATGTGTCCAAGGGGTATGCAAGTGCATACTTATTCAAAGCAAAAAAGAATCAAGACTCTTCGGTTTTGGATTGTTTTTTCCAATTTCATCTACTCTATTTTCTTGTATTATTTGTACAATATAAAGCTCCCAACTTTCATACCCAACATCAATGCACCTAAAAATAACTACTAAAATGTCAAAAACTCTGAATATTTAATATACTAGTTGTATACATTCATTTCCATTTTCCTTCTTGCAAGTCTTTCTGAATGAAGACTGAATTCCAACTGATTGAAACATGACAGGACCATTCAGTAAGTAGGAACACTCACAATAAGTGTAGCTACTCCTAAAATAGATGATGATGGGGATTAGGAATGTTGACAACACTAACTACAAATACCCCAACAATGGGTATTCTAGGTAGTTGTAGTTGTTTTCAGTTGTTTCTCCCTTGTGATGGAACAGATAGTATACATTATATCTTCACAAATATTTCTTGTGTTATTTGTGAAACATTAGAGCTTAATATTCAGTTAGTATAGGAGACTAAAAGTATACTGAAACTTTTCAAGGCAGTCTGTGTTTGTCAAATAAAAGGTGGGACTTAAAATGAAAACTGTATGTGTATGGCACTAAATCAACTAGTGATAAGGATGTTCAATGAGGATTCTTCTTTTTTTTTTCCCCTGAAGCCTTTTGTATGTGAACATGTTTGCATCTCATATGTATGCTCTCAGCATCCACCTGACAGGCCTCTTCCAAAATAAAAGTTAATTGAAGCTTATAAAGAACATAGACCTGCATTGTTTAATATCACAATTTCTTTCAAATTTCTTGTTCTGGAAGCATTATCTAGGTACATGTTTTTCACGTCAGTCACCAAACTCCAACTTACAAGAGAAGCCACCATAAATTATTTCTTGCCTCTCATTCTCACAGTAGATACTTTAGTTATCACTTTATTTCCCCTCACCCTCAATTGAGGAATTGAGAATATGCTAAGTAAAATCATTATCAAAGACACTTTAGAAATCTGTACATTTTGCTTCTCAAGCACAAGGAAAAAATCTGGGTTCTTACAAGGATTCTTTCCCAAGGGATCACTATATTTAGTTAGATCTTTATGTTAAAAACAAACCTGTTGAAAGAAGTATTGATATGTTGCAAAAATATTGTGTTGTGGACTGACACAAACCTACATAGACATAGATACTGAATTCTTCTTAAAAACAATTATTTGACAATTTGTATGTTATATATTTCCCAGTATTATTGTCTCTGGGACAAATTTACAGGGAAGATTGAAAAAAGATCAGCCAACCTGGTCTAAATTATCTTTACAGATTATCTCTAGGATGTAGTGTAAAAGACTAAAACACACCAGAAAGAAAGGAGATAGAAAATGTGCTTCAGTGCTGAGAGATACAATTCTCCAATAACACAGATACCACAGCGATATCTGTGGCATTTCCTGTACCAGAACACAGATCCTCAACATCTCCTAAAGATCCCAGGTCTTTCTACAGTGAGGGCAAGAAACCTAGGATAGGAAAACCTAGGATAGACTAAACAAGATCAATATTCAGACACATTGAGGGAAGTTTTAAAAAAGTTGAAGCCAAAGGAATAAGGGGAGCAGAAGGGGAAAATGGAGTGTTTAAAGAGAGTTAAAGTTCTTGCTTCCAATACCCGGATGAAGCTCAAAGGTAGGTGCAAATTTGACATTTAGTTTCCTTGGCACTCTGTAATTGAGTGGACTTCTTCAAACCCAAGTTCACCTAGTCAATAAATGATAAAACAAGAGGCCAGGCATTCCAGAAAAAAACACATAGGCAAGAGCGGCAGAAATATCTGAGGAGAAATGAGTACGGAGTGGTATGTAAGAATGCCTATAACCAGTATGTACAAGGGTAACTGCTGGTGCTGATACTAATAGAAATCCTAGAATCAACACAAGTTTGAAGAAAGTACATGAAGGTTTTTATGCATTCAATAAACATACCAGTGTTTTCTAATATAACGAAGGCATAAAAGAAGAAATAAAACAGAAAAAAAAAAAGAGTGGAGAATCTAAGGATGAGAAAGTAAAGGATGAGGTAAGGGTACAAGACACTTTTTTACAAAGACACTAGTTTTGCTCTGAAAGGAAAACTGAGCCAAAAAATTCATAACAGATAGGAAAACATCGAGAAGGTGTTGTGCGTGTGTGTGTGTGTGTGTGTGTGTGTGTGTGTGTGTGTGTGTGTGTGTAAAACAGCATTACAGGTTTGCACGTGAAAAGACAACTCAGAAAAGTATTTAACAGAGCTTTCCTAAACGTGAGAAAAGCATACAACAGAGACTGCTGAGAGCCTGTGGAATTCAGAGATGCCCTAAAAGGTCACAAATAGGACCAAGAGAGTGTGGGAAATAGGGAGAGTAAGAGCTTCCAGGGGCGGGGCTAGGGCCTCTTTGGAATGTTGGAAAGGGAAATGGGAGCTGCAGAACCAGAACACAGCCTGGGAAAGTTTTGAGCAGAAAGAAGGGGGAAGAAGGAAGAAAAGAAAGAAGAAAGGGAGGAAGAGAAAAGGAAAGAAAGAAAGAAAGAAAGAAAGAAAGAAAGAAAGAAAGAAAGAAAGAAAGAAAGAGAAGAAGAGAGGGAAGGGAGAGGAGGAAAGAAGGAAAGAAGGAGAAAGAAGAAAGTGAGAGAGGTAAGAGACGAGAGAAGAGAACAGAAGAGAGAGAAAAGAAGCAAAAGTAGAAAAATAGAAAAACAGGTGGCTTGAAAGATTCCTGAGGCCATCAGAGAGGACAATAATGTAGTTTGATTTAAGCCTGGAGCTGGGCAGCCAGAGCTCAAAAGAATGGGGTCTCATTATTTCCCAGTTTTCCCCTTCTGCCTAAGCCTAGAGGACTGTGTCTCCCTAGGGACCACTAGGAACTCAAGGCCAAAGAGGGTGAGGCCGAGTCGCCCCCCAGCGGCTGGGAGCTCCCCAAGCTCCCCAGATATCCTTGATTCAACTTTCCCCATCCCTGCCCTCTACTGAAGCTTGGACCCCTCTCTTCCCAGCTCACCGAGGGCGCCGTCAGGAGGCTGATGCTCTCTCCTAGTGAGTCCAGGTTGACCCTTCGGCGGCGTTGGGCTCTCTTGTACCCGGCGGAGACAGCAGCAGCTGCCGCGGCGGCAGAGGCAGCGGGGGCCTGGGTGGCGGCCGCTCTGGAGCCAGGTGGCCCAGGAGGGCTCCGGCTGCCATTCCAGCAGAGCCTGGACAATGGGCACTCCCCTTCCTCCTCCGGGCTGGTCTCCAGGTAGTCAGAGCCCAAAGAGCTGAAGGACTCGGATGAAATCTTCCTTCCAGACATGCTGCTGGAGACACTACTGCAGCCGAGACAGCGGTAGCGGAGGAGGAGGAGGAGGAGGAGGTGGTGGTGGTGGTGGTGGTGGTGGCGGCGGTGGCGGCAGGGACGCAGTAGTGGCTGTGGCCGTGCTGGGACCTACTGTGGCAGGCAGCTTCAGGCGCTTCGTGGACGCTTGGCGTTGTGCTCGAGCTCGCCCAGACCGGAGTCTCTGGGGCCGCTGAGCCCCTCTAGCCAGCTGCTCATGGCGGGAACTTGGATTGCCGTGGCTCCTTGGGGCCCAGGCTCCGCAGCTCCGCAGTAGGGCCGGAGATGAGCTGGAGACCCGCCACCGCCGCCTCTGCAGCTGCTGCTCTCCAGGCGCAGCCTCAGCGCCCACCAGTGCGCATCGCTCCCGCTGCGGGGCTGCGGGGATCGGGGTTGGGGTGCAGCAAGGCTCCTCCGCCTTGCGTCTGGATCGCCTGCGGCCCGCGTCCTCCGCCCCCTCCAAGAGCTGCACCCCTCCCTCCTCCTCCCTTTTTACCCCTCCCTCCAGCGCTGCCTCCGCGAGCATCACGTGTCCCCAGCATACTCATTGGAAGTCTTTTCCTCTTCTGTCGCTGCGTTTCAGGAGCAACTAGGACACTTTGCTGCTGTTCTTTCTGTTCCTTGTCATCTTGCCCTGATCCCAGGAGGTGCGTACAGTAGTTTTCATAGGGCTAAAGGTCCCCAAGCCCAAATAAAGGGTCCCTTGGCCCCTGAAAAAAAACATGGGCAGTGAACACGCCCAGGATTAGACACACACACACACACACACACACACACACACACACACACCATGTCCAATTCTAGTTTATTTTAGAAGTTCAGATTGGTCACCCTAACTCCTCCAGTGGAGACACAGGCAAGGGGAAGAAGGCTGGGACAGATTGTGAGGATGATTCCCCACCTCTAGCAAGGCAGCGTGGGCAGTGAGGCTCACTGTTGCTTTATTTTTGGGAGCTCGGTTGGAGGAGCCGCTCCCAGCTCCAGTGCTGGACAGCTCCACTTACCGCCAGCACCAAGCTTGCCAGGTGGTGACAATACCCCATCTATTCCTGTGCAGACTCCTCTCTTAGACCTGACCTTAAGGAGCCTGCGGGAGGTTCCTACGTCCCTCAGCCACTGGGCTCCTTGCTCCAGATATGCATTTCTGAAAACCAAGGGCAGTGTGAAGAAAGGAGTTCATACTTCATACACCCAGAACAGATTTGCCACAATGTGAACAAGTCTCTGACTGCAAGTTTCAGCAAAGCAGCTTCATTTTACAGCTTGCCCCATGGCCACCATTCGCAGTGGTGGCCCCCGGGCCTTTGAGTAGCTCCATCATTCTTAGCTTTGCACACCCTTTACTTTAGCTCATGTCTTTTGGCTCATGCAGTCCAAGTGTAGACTGCACTGATACAATATTGTGCCTGATCTTGTGGTCTAACCTATTAATCTTACATGTCTAATAACCATAATATTTTATAAATTGTTATATGTTAAATAAAAGTAGTCATAATTATATTATATATATGATTATCATATATTTTTTATTTTGTTTATATTACATCCCAACCACATTTTCCCTCCCTCTTCTGTTCCCAGTCCCTCTCCTGCCTCCCTTCTGACCCCTTAGCCCTTCTTCCTCTGTTTATTTTTAGAAAAAGGAAGGTCTCAGTGGATATCAACCAGCCATTTCAATATCAAGTTGTAGTAAAACTACACACCTCTTCATCTTTTAAGGCTAGCAAGTCAATCCAATAATGTGGAAGGGTCCTAAACGCAGGCAAGAGTCAGAGACAGCTCCTACTCCTACTGTGAGGAGTCCAATAAAAAGATCAAGCTTCACCGCTGTATTGTGTGTAGAGTGGCTAGGTGAGTCCCATGTAGCCTTTCTGGTTGGCTATTCAGTCTTTATGAGTTCCTATGGGCACTGGTTAGTTGATTCCTTGGGTTTTTCTTGTGAAGTCCTTGACTCCTCTGGCTCTTACAACCATTCCTTCCCCTCTTCTGTAGAATTCCTCATGCTCTGCTTAATGTTTGACTGTGAGTCCCTATATCTGTTTCCATGAGTGGCTGGGTGAAGTCTCTCTGATGACAATTGGGCTATACACCAATCTATAACTATAGCAGAATATCATTAGGAATCATTCCATTGACTTTTTTTCTCATTTGTGTATGACTCTATCATGGGTCTCTGAGCTATCCAGGCTCTGATTCCTGGCCCTCTAGGCAGGGTCAGGAGTAGGCTCCCTCTTATGGCATGAGGCTCAAGGTGGACCAGTCACTGGTTAGCTGTAGCTGTCCAGTGGCCACAGAGAACTCTGTATACCTAAAAGGGAGGCTGAGAATGAAATAGGAAGCATAGGCGAGAGAAGAATGAAGCTGAGACAAAGATTTCTGATCATGACTCAGAGTTTAATTTTTAGCTCTGCGTTTATATAGGGGAAACCCAAAGACCCATCCTTTCTTTTGGCTGAGTTCTGTTGCTTTATATCGGCCAGATTCTGTTGCAAAACAAGCTCAGCAGCTTAGTGGGCAGTCTGCTTCTGCAGGTGGGCAAGGCAGGAGACTTCCACCTAGATCAGAAGACTCCACTCAGGTCAGCAGAAGACTAACTGTGCCAAACAATTATGGTCTGATTAGCCTGCTCAGGGCTAGGGGAAGGGCACAGTTAGCCACTCCTATACTTTCTGCTCTACCTTTACCCCAGTAAAGGAATTATAGTTCAAAGGTTGTGTGGCTGAGTTGTTGTCTGGATACCTATACTGGAAGTTTTGCCTGGTTTGAGGATATGGTTCTGTATCCCCACTACAAAGAGACTTAGTTAGGGTCACCCTCATCAATTCCTGGTAGTTTCCATTGCCCTCCCCTTCCAATTCCAGTTGTCTCTCCCAGTACTCTCTCCCTCAATCTTCCCCACACCTGTTCCCTCCTGTATACACCTCCCATCCCTATCTAGTCTCCTCTCCCCATCCACTTGAGATATCTATTTTGTTTCACTTTCACAGTGAGATCCATCAGTTACCCTTTCAGCCCTCCTTCTTTGAGTCTTTGTATTGTAGCATGGTTATCCTGTACTTTATGGCTAATATCCACTTATAACTGAGTACTTACCATGTTTTTCTTTCTGACCCTGGGATACCTCACCCATAATGATCTTTCCTAGTTTCATCCTTTTACTTACAAATATCAAGATTTATTTTTAGTAGTAGAGTAATACTCCATTTTATATGTGTACCCCTTTTTTTTAGACATTCTTTGGTTTAGAGACATCTGAGTTGTCTCCACTTTCTGGATATTATGAATAAAGCTGCTATGAACATAGTTGAGCACATGTCCTTGTGATATGGTGGTGTGTCTTTGGGTATATATCCATGTTTGATATAGCTGAGTCTTGAGGTAGATGAATCACCAATTTTCTGAGAAATTGCCATATTGATTTCCAAAGTGACTCTACAAATTTGTACTCCCAGCAATGGAGGAATGATCCCCTTGCTCCACATCCTGACCAGCATGACCTGTCACTTGTGTCTTTGATCTTAAACATTCTGACAGGTATAAGATGGAATATCTGAGTTGTTTTGATTTGTATTTCCCTGATGGCTAAAACATTGAAGATTTTTTCAAGTGCTTGTCTGCCATTGGAGATTCCACTCTTGAGAATTCTGTTTGGGTCTGTACCCAATATTTTTTATTGGTTATTTTATTTATTTGCATTTCAAATTTTATTTTCCCCTCTGAAAATGCCCTATCCCATTGCCCTCTCTCTGCTTCTGTGAGGGTGCTCTCTCACTCACCCACCCACTCCTGCCCCACCACACTATCATTCTCCACCGGGGCATCAAGCCTCCACAGGACCAAAAGCTTCCCCTTCCATTAATGTCAGATAAGGCAATCCTCTTCTACAAATGCAGTAGGACCCATGGGCCCTCCATAATAGGAATTTTAGTCTCTGGGAGCTGGGGGGGAGGAGTCTGGTTGGTTGATTTTGTTGTTCTTCCTATGGGGTTGCAAACCCCTTCAACTCCTTCAGTCCTTTTCCCTAACTCATCCCTTGGTGTCCCCATGCTCAGTCCAATGGCTAGCTACAAAGATCCCTATCTGTATTGGTTAGGATCTGGCAAAGCCTCTCAGGGCACAGCTATACCAGGCTCCTGTAAGCAAGTACATCTTGACATCAGCTATAGTGTTTGGGTTTTGTGTCTGGAGATAGGATGGAATCTAGGTGAAGCAGTCTCTGGATGGCCTTTCCTTCAGTCTTTGCTCCACTCTTTGTCTTTGCATTTCCTTTGAACAGGACAATTCTGACTTAATATTTTTGAAATGGGTGGGTGGCCCCATCTCTACCAGGGGCTGTGCCTAAACTCTGGATATGGTCTTTACAGGTTCTCTCTCCCCATTGTTGGATATTTTGACTAATGTCATCCCTGTTCAGTCCTGGGAACCTCTTGCTTTCCTGGCATCTGAGACTTTCTAGTGGCTACCCCCAGTTTCCCATCTCTAACTGCTACACACCTCCCTTCAATTTCCTGACCCTCTGTTCTTCATCCCCACCTCCTCCCACACCTGATCATGCCCCCTCTTTTCTCTCCCACTCTTCTCTCCCTTCCAGGTACCTTTCCTCCTGTATCCCTCCCTTCCTCTATGTCCTGTGATTATTTTGTTTCCCCTTCTAAGTAGGACTGAAGCATCCACACTTTGGTCTTCTTTCTTCTTGAGCTTTATACGATCTCTGAGTTGTATTGTGAGTATTCTGAGCTTTTGGGCTAATATCCACTTATCAATACATATCATGTGTTTTCCTTTGTGACTAGGTTAACACACTCAGAATGATATTTCTTAGGTCCATCCATCTGCTCATGAATTTCGTGAAGTCATTGTTTTTAATAGCTGAGTAGTACTCGATTGTGTAAAAGTAGCACATCTTCTGTATCCATTCCTCTGGTGAAGGACATCTGGATTGTTTCCAGTTTCTGGCTATTACAAATATGGGTGCTATGAACATAGGGGAGCATGTGTCATTGTCATACATTGGAGTATATGTCCAGGAGTGGTATAGCTGGTTCCTCAGCTATGTCCAACTTTCTGAGGAACTGCCAGACTGATTTCCAGAGTGGTTGCACCAGTTTGCACTCCCATCAGCAATGGAGCAGTGTTGCTTTTTCCCCACATCCTCACCAGCATATTCTATAACCTGAGTTTATGATCTTAGCCATTCTGACTGGTGTGAGATGGAATCTCAGGGTTGTTTTGATTTACATTTCCCTGATGACTAAGGATGGTGAGCATTTCTTTAGGTGCTTTTCAGCCATTTGAGATTCCTCAGTTGAGAATTCTTTGTTTAGCTCTATACCCCATTTTTAGTAGGGTTATTTGGATCTCAGGAATCTACCTTCTTGAGTTCTTTGTAAATATTGGATATTAGCCCTTTATCAGATGTAGGGTTGGTAAAGATCTTTTCTTAATCTATAAGTTGCCATTTTGTCCTGTTCACAGTGCTCTTTGCCTTAGAGAAACTTTTCCCCCATTTCCTCCCACACCTGATCCTGCCCTCTTTTCTTCTACCCCTCCTCTCTCCCTCCCAGGTCCCCTTCCTCCCAGGTTTCTCCCTCTACCCACTGTGATGGCTTTGTTCTCTCTTCTAAGTAGGACTGAAACATTTACACTTTGGTCTTCTTTCTTCTTGAGCTTCATATGATCTATGAGTTGTATCATGGGTATTTTGATCTTATTTGTCTATAGTTGATCTTAGAGTCTGAGCTATTAGTGCAGAATTCTACAGACCTTCAAAAAAAACCTAATACCAATAGTCTTCAAACTATTCCACAAAAGAGAAACATAAGGAACACTACCTCATCCATTCTATGAAGCCACAGTTAGGCTGATATTTAAATCACACAAAGAACCAAGAAAGAAAGAGAACTTCAAACAAATTTCCTTTATGAATATCAATGCAAAATTACTCAATAAAATTCTCAAATATTGAATCCAAGAACACATCAAAATGGTCATAACCATGATCAAGTAGGCTTCATCCCAGGGATGCAGGGATGGTTCAATATACAGAAGTAGATTAATATAATCCAGTATATGAACAAATCAAAGGAAAAATCACATGATCATCTCATTAGATGCTAAAAAAGCATTTGACAAAATTCAGGATAAAAGTCTTGGAAAGTTCAGGAATTCAAGGCACATACCTAAACAAAATAAAAGCAGTATATAGGAAAACAATAGCAGACACCAAACTAAATGGAGAGAAAATTGAAGCAATCCCACTAAAATCAAGGACTAGACAACATAGTACTTGAAATTCTGGCCAGAGCAATTAGACAAAAAAAGGAGGTCAAAGGTATACAAACTATACACAATTTTTAACTCTATTATTTGGTATAGGCTTATATTTTTCAAAACCTATATTAGTAAGTGAACTTAAGTGCTTTAACTTCCTTTCTAGCTTACCACCCACCAGAGGTAGTGGAAAGAAAAGGCTAATAGGACAAAAATGGATATATTACTGTTTAGAAATAGTTCTTTGGGGAGAATCTAATCTGCATTGTCAGGATATTAGCTGTTCAGTTCACAGAAATCAACAGCAGTGGGGTGTAACTGGGACCAGTGGGACCAGGCACACAGGAACTCCACCAGCCCAGTGGCTCAGGTTCCTTCTGGTCTCTCTGGGCTGATGTCCTGAGCAGACCTTGGATGCAAGCTCCACAGCCAGTCCCACAACACCCAGAGGAAGCTCCACTCCCAGGCGCTCTAACACACCCAGGAACAGAGGTGAGGAGGACCCTACATCTGTCCCAATACCGAGAGTAACTGGGACCAGTGAGACCAGGCACACAGGAAATCCAGAGGCTTGGGTTCCTTCCAGTCTCTCTGGGATGGTGTCCTGAGCAGACCTTGGGCACAAGTTCTGCAGCCAGTCCCACAAGACCCAGAAGAAGCTCCACTCCCAGGCACTCTAACACACCCAAGATGAGAGGTGAGGAGGACTCAACATCTGTCCCAATACCAGGAGTAACTGGGATCAGCAGGACCCAAGCACACAGGAACTCTGCCAGCCAGTGGCTGTATTTTCAGTATTGCTGTAGACAAAGCATCTACATAAAACTGTTAAATTGATTGTTGTTTTATATGAAACAATTTTTATAATACTCATTTTTATTATAATATTTTATAAATTTTAAAGAATATGACAAAAAAGATATTGTAGGTATTGAAGGGGGCTCTCTGGGAGGAGTTGGGGTACAAAAGGGAAACAAGAATGTGATATAAGTCTATTTACTTAAAATATGTTTTTAAATGTTAACAAATTCAGATAAATTGAAATCATGTAACTTTTCTCATCATAATGCAGTTAAAGTTAAAAAAAGAAAAAAAGAAAAAAAAGAAATCAACAGCAGTAACTTGACCCCAAACACCATTCAAAAATCAGCAGAAGCTCTGCCAATCAGCCCATGGCTAAAGGTCTGTCTATCTTAGTGTATTTTTTAATAACTATCTCTTTTTGCCATTGGATGATCCTGATAACAATAGATCTTCTGAGGAAGACAACAGGAGTTGTGGTCCAGACAACCAAGTTCAGGAAACATGGCTGCTGGCTGTGCCCCAGACAGACCTAAATGGGAAGGGATTGGTGTCCTATTTTAAGCTATTAAAATTTGTGTCACCAGAGGCCTTCTTTGGGAAGCAGAATGCTCTTGGGGACCCACATGTCTCCTGGGAACAAAAGGGTGAGCCCAGTACCAGATAATGGAGGTAAGAGGACCATGAAAACCTCACCTCTGTTAGCTGTACCCAGGAAGATGCAACTGGGAAGGGATTGGTCACTTCCAAATATTTAACAAGATAATTAATGTATCTAAAACCCCAAATAACATTAAAGCCACCAACTGGAAACACTTAAGATGTCCTGTCCCAGTACTATCCTTGCCTTTCCTTAATATTTCTTAATTAACATGAGGTAAATATTTTCAAGTTGCTATGTAATGAACCATCATAAAATTAATTGTCTCCAGGATAAGGTCAAGAGTTTTCAGCATTTTTTAGTAGCACATTTTAGCAAAATTTCTTCCCTAATTATTCTCCATTCTATTTATCATGCTATTTCAAAAATAAACAGTTTTGCTTTCTGCTGTTTGTTTTTTGTTAGGAGTTTGCTATTAACAACAATAAAGCAAGCAATACCTTATTTTGTAAAGTAATACAACTTAATCCCCATACAAATACAATCCAGCATGATTAAATGGAAGTAGGTGACTAATGGGCCATATCCATGTTCAACCCAAGGGTGCAGATATAGATAGATAGATAGATAGATAGATAGATAGATAGATAGATAGATAGATAGATAGATAGATAGATAGACTTGTAATAAAGGTATACAGGAGTATAGGAAAGCTAACATTCTCACTCAAAATCACTGGGGTATAGTACCAGTAGTGAAGTTATTACTTGGTAGTAGCAAGGTCCAAATTTGAAAGATGTACATTCTTCTCACAAAGAACAATCTTTCTCAAAGTTATTGATTCTCTGCTTCCAAGATACAACATAGATACATTATTGTTTGCAAAATTGACACTTTGGAAGAAGGTATTGGTAGTTTCATGCTTGAATGTAAGACAATGTAAAAATAAAAGATACATTCCTGTGGTAAATAAAATGTTCTTCTTATTAATGAAAGTTAGTTCCACATCTGTTTTGTTGGGAGTGATTGAGAAGAGAATCTATATCAATAAAGAACTCATTTTCTTTACTTAGTGATAATTTTACCTGCTATGATTATTGTCCGAAGATAAAGTAGTTTCATTCAGGAAAAATAAAAGTGTTTTGTGTCCATGATAAAAAAATGATTTTTAAAACTCATATGCACACATTAATACATTCCTTCATTCAAAAGCATAAATGGAATATATCATGGCAGGTACTACCCTAGTTATCATGAAGAATGAAGTGCACCCATCATGACATTTGCTGTCAATGTCTCAACAATGGAATTTAAAAACAAAATACCCAGAGAAGCACACATATTGATATTCCCTAGAACAACATTGTGGCAGTAGAATTACATGGAGTACAGAGAAGCAACTGGAACAAACTTAAGAGAAAGGAATTGGAATGGATTCTGGATAATTGCTAAGATGAGTTTCAAAAAGGGAAGCAGACCTTTGAAGACAGAGATGTGAAAGAAAGGAAAGGGAGTATAGGTTGAGGATAAAAGAAAAAAATAAGAACAAAAACAAGACACACTGAATATACAAATAGTTCAAAATTGTGAAGAGTGTGAGAAAAGGGATATATGATTTAGTAATATGTAGTAATAAGAGGTATAAACAGATCTCAGAACTGAGAGTCTTATTTATCTCATTAGAGATCCACATTTTCATCTTAGGTAGACCACAAGATTGTGAGTCAGTGAGTCAAGACTTTTATGATGGAAAAGGGGAGGCCATGAAACCAAGAACAGGATGACACATCAATGGAATTGAGGCAGCCCTAAATGATTGACTGTCAAGGATGCTATGGCATATTTATTTAAGCATACAGGGTGATTCAGTATTTGTTTCCTCAAAAACCTGCATCTGGGCTGGAGAGATAGCTCAGTGGTTAAGAGCACTGACCATTCTTCCAAAGGTCCTGAGTTCAAATCCCAGAAACCACATGATGGCTTACAACCATCCATAATGAGATCTGGTACTCTCTTCTAGTGTGTCTGAAGACAGTTACGGTGTACTTACATATAATAATAAATAAATCTTTAAAGGAATTCTGCTTCCAAGTGAATTTCAAAGCAGGTAGCTAGATTGTTCAGCATTAGGCATAATTTCAGTCAGTATATCATTTAAGCCCTGAAATTTCTGACCACATGAAGACTGGACAACAACTATTATAGTTAGGTTTCTTGGAACTTGACCATTATTCCAATTTTCTTGGGCCCCAAAAAGGGAAACAACATCTGAAATCAGCAGGAAGCAAATTTATGAGAATGAGAATGATGCCCTATTTTCAAAAAAGGAGGGTGAGTGGGTTTGGGTTGTTTGATGAGTGATAGAAGTTTACTGTCCTTTTAGAGAAGTTGGTTACATGTTGTTAATGATTTTGGTCAGAGAGAAAACAATATAAGTGAAGTTAGACTCAAAGATTTATTTATTTATTTTTCTTTTCTTCATCCTTTGTTCTTATACAATGTCAAAGATGGAGATTAAAGAAAACTGAGGATATAATTAATAATAATTCCTACTAATACAGGAATACTAGGAATAAAGAGTAGATTATTGAATCTACTCTTAAACTATAGAGCGACAACTAGTAAAAAAAATCATACATTAGTATAGATCTTTGTCTATTGACACAAAATTAAGGTTATATTTGGTTACATTGTTATAGATCTTTATATACTTATATAAAATTAAAGTTGTATTTGGTTACAACATACTATGTATAAACTCCTCTTAAGGTATTGTACCTATGTAATACTTAAAAACACAATGTTAAGTTCTACTTCTTTTGGAAACTGCTATTACACATTGTTTAGGATAATTAAGAAATCCAAGTAAAGAGTTAGTCAAACTCATTGTCAAAACACATACTAGTCTCGTTTATTGGAGAAATATGATTGCAAAGTCAAACAGATAGTAATAGCTAGAAACAAGAAATGTTTGCAAATTTATAAATACTATAAATGGTCTTCAAAAACTCAAGAAATCTATAGATTATGGTATTTAAAGGTATTTTAAAGGCTCTTTTGATTTTACAGTGACACATGTCAGCTCTTGGCAGCACCCCCATTCTACTTCAAAAGAAAATGATGAGCATTGAAGAACCTCCATATGGAGTTTGCCTCATATGTTGTAAGCTAGCTACAGGGGAATAAACCGCACTTGCTTCAACTGCTCACAGTGTGCTGTACAAACTGAACAAACAGAATGCAGAAAAGTTGATTGTCAAGCTTTGCCAATACTAGTAAAGCAGTCCTTCATATTTTCTGCATCACAAAAGTTCTATCAATTATTCTAGGCCAGGAGGCTTAGGATGGGTACTCCAAGGCTATAGAGGAAATTTGGAGGGCTGTCCAGGTAGCCAGGTTTCTCTATCATTTCTATAGTTTTGGAAAGTACTTGCTCTATTTTTCCTACATACTCTGGTCATATTTATTCCCTCTCAATTCTTTGATGGGGTTAAAGAATAGACAGGTATAGTCTCACAATTAAGCTTATGTTCCTTAGGATGTTTTTTTAAATGTTTCTAGGTAAAAGAACTCACTAGGTTTGTAGTATAAGTTACAGTTAAAAAAATAAAAAGATTTAGTTAAAGAACTCTAACCTCACCATGATAGAAAATATAATAAACTGATATTGTGAATATAATCTTTCTTTGGTTTTTTGAGACAGGGTTTCTCTGTGTAGCCCTGGCTGTCCTGGACCTCATTCTGTAGACCAGGCTGGCCTTGAACTCAGAAATTAGCCTGCCTCTGCCTCCCAAGTGCTGGGATTAAAGGCATGTACCAATACTGCCCAGCTGTGAATATAATTCTTACATGATAGCTTTTGTTTCATAACTGTTTTTATTATACATGGCTTACTATTATAAGAGAAAGAGCCTTGTTTTGGACGATACTGGCATTCGTCTTGTGTGCTGTGTATTCGGATGCTGAGTTCTGTACCTCAAGACTGATTAGGTTGCAGATTGGACATGTGCATTGTACTGACCAATATACTGTAAGGAGTACTCCCCAATAATCCCTGATTGGTAAATAAAAAGCTAGAGACTGTGCCTGGACAGGGAAAAGAGGAAGACTTTGAATCGAGTAAGGAAATCTCAGGTAGGGACCATGAGGAGAAAGAAGGACATAGGAGAGGAAAAGAAGGAAGTCTCCATTAGTCAGGATGGACTATGAGCATGTGACAAAGACAAGCTCACCCTGAGGGCACATATAGAAGAAAGCAAGACTCAGTTGGCAAGTTAAGGGGCACTTATCTAGTTATTCATATATAAGTCAAATGAGAATAGCCCAAAACCTGACCATCATGGTGTCATCAGCTAATTTGATATCTCTGTCATTTACTCAGCATCTAAATGTGATAGAGGGATGAACTCATCCCCACATAAAATTACTACAACATTTGGAGCTTAACAGAAGCTAGAAATGGAATAAACACTGAATTTGTGAGTAAAGAAAATGTTATATATAAAAAACATCGACTACTTTACTACTTTTAAAAAAATAATTAAATCTGGGTATTTGTGACTTCATGGGTAAAACCGAAGAACATTTTTTGTTACATGAGATATGTCAGATGTGTAAAGACAAATATTGTATGATATCATCTATATACTGAATCAAACACTTCTTAGTATCATAGAATTGAATTCTAGTTTCTAAAAGACCAGGTGGGCGTTTAAGGGACAGAATTTTTCAGTAGATGTAGTGACTAATACAGTAGACTAGGACAATAAATTTAAAGATTTTTTTTGTATGCATGGTGACTACCACTAATTACAAATTTTTACAGGCATGAATGTTATATAAGAGAGTATATTTTAAGTGTTATCATAAATAAATACTAAGCATGAGGTAAAAATAGTCATAACATCTTTTACTTGTAAAAGTCAGAAATTTTAAGCAACTTAAATATTCATCATTAATAAACTAAATAAGTAAACAATGGCATATTGATACAATGTTACAGTCATTACAACATATAAATATACTATTGACACAACAACCACACCACATTTGTGGTGTTGAGTGCAATACACAAATCACAGGGCACATTCTGTTCATAAGAAGTTTAAGAAGAGATCAAACTAATTTGTAATGGAAGAAATCCAAAGGGCTTTTGTTAGAGTTATGAAGGTGGAAAGGGAGATTTAACTGAAAGGCAGGTGGGAAGTTGTTACGTAAGAGTAACTCATGTCTTAAGTATTAGATCCATATATAAGTACTTATCCTTCAGAATTTATCAAACCTCTCCTTATTAACAAAAACTTTATGAGGAAAGAAGTAATTTCTATCTTACAGTTACCTAGCCAATGCTCTGTACAGTGCTCTGCAACAGTCAGCAGTGAATAATTTGTTAATGAGCACATGAGGGTTATAAGCAATACATACCAATTTTAATTGGTATTTGTTGCAAAAAATATGCACCAGATTCTAAATATTTTGGCTATATGTTCCTTCTATTACAGCAAAACCGTTCAAATCTAAATCATCATTGCCAATTAAACTTCTTTGAGTCAATAATGAAGATAGGAGGAGTGTAAGATGTAAAAAATCACTTTCAGCTTATTTGCTTTTATATTAAAATAAAAACAAATAAAGAGGTAAGGATGACATGGGGGAAAATACACAACAGTAAGATGGGGAAAAGAAGACAGAAATGATGGGAAATTTCTACTTGTGAGATACTGCAACAGTCCTTTCAAAGATGCTGTCCTAACCCTAAACTCCCACTATATATGTGTATATATATATATATATATATATGTGTATATATATATATGTATATATATATATACATATATGCATAATAAAGAATACTACATATGTTATGCATGCAGGTATACAGTACTTTTTCATATATATATACACACAGCATTCTATGTTATGCATGCAGGTATACAGTATCTGTACAATAATTTAGGGTACTTATATACTAAAATCAAAAACCCAGATACTACTTAGAAGAAAAGGTAGTTCTCATCTGGAAAAAAGAAATAATTCTGCCAGGGTTGCTTTCAAATGTGTCAAATGTGTTTTACTTGTTTCAGCTCTTTACAATACCATCAGTAATGGCAAAATTAAATGGCTCTCATGGACTAAACAGTCATCTGCTTACAGTGTAGCGCCATCTTGTGGTAAGCTCCAAATTGTAATTACAGGCTTTCACTGTCCTATTGTGTGCTCAAAACTGTCAGCATAAATTGATGTATATCTAGTTCTACTTGCCAAGAGGATGCTAGGCTTGGAAAAAGGTGGAGCCACTGAAGGAATGGCTCCCATCTCCTAATCTGCATCACAGAGACATTGAGAAATTTGTGAGGTACTTTGGCTTCATTATTCACAACAGATTTTCTCAAAATAAGCGGTTTTTTATTTTTATTTTTTCAGAAAACTAGTGCTAAATAAAATTTATCTGTTTGCTTCATTTCTCTGCTGCTTCAGCAAACCAAAATTTCTTGCATTTAAAAGCTATCTTTGGTCTAGATCAGAAAACTCAAGCCCATTAGAAAGAATGGGGCTGTACTCTTCAACTTCACAGCACAAGAACTTCCAAGCAGAAAACAGTTTATAAATCTGTGAAGCAAGGAGCTACGCTGATCATTAACAGTTAAATTATAAAACTGGAATTTGTTACTATGATTTTAATTTTTTAACACTAAAAATTATACAAGTGAAGGGATTTTTGTTTTTTTTATTTTGTAATATTCTTTAAAATTTATAAAATATTATAATGATAAAAATGAATAGCATAAAAGTTGTTGATATAAAACAATCAACTAAACACTCTTATGTAGATGCTTGTTTGCAGCAATACTGAAAATACATGTTTTTCTCAACAAGGTATTCCATGACAAAACAAAATTTACACAATATCTTTCCACAAATCTAGCCCTACAAAGGATAATAGATGGAAAACATCAACATAAGGAGCAAAACTACACCCTAGAAGAAGCAAGAAAGTAATCTTTCAACAAATCCACACAAACCTAATTCCATGTCTTACAACAAAAACAACAGGAAGTGACAATTACTTTTTCTTAATATCTTAATTTGAAAATTAATATTAACAACTTATCCTAATCAATTGAAATCCAAAAATATGAGGAATTAGAAATTTATTGACCATCATGCAATGGTCTCTCTAATTTGGTAATTGGAGAAATATGTCCAATATTATACAATCCATATACACTGTCAGTTTGTTTGTTCATGACAGTGTCTTGCTGTGTACAACATAATGGTCTTGAGGTCTTGCTTCTCCTATCTCAGCATCTCTATTAGTAGTATTGTTTGTTTCATGATTTTACACTATACTATGGTTTTCAGAACAGCTTACATATTTTAAAAGTATTTATATACCCAAAAGAAATGTAGACAATTAAATTGGGAGGGGGTTTGTAAGAGAACACCAAAGAGTGAGACTGAATGCTTTGCTTGACTTTTGTAACTCTTGTATCAAGTTACCACAGTAAGAACCAAGATTTTAAGCTCTACTAAATATAAAACAAACAAACAAAAACACTTTATATATTTATGTTCATTTAAGAAAATATTAGTAGTGATGTATTATATTGAAATATAAAGTTAATATGTTTGGAGTTATTTAAAATTTATACTGAGAAAAACATATATATTTTTAGTATTGCCATAGACAAACATCTACATAAGACTGTTAAATTGATTGTTGTTTTATATCAAACAACTTTTATAATACTCATTTTTATTGTTATAATATTTTATAAATTTTAAAGCATATGACAAAAGAAGATATTGTAGGTATTGAAAGGGGCTCTCTGGGAGGAGTTGGGGAACAAAAGGAAAACAAGAATATGATTTAATTCTATTTACTTAAAATATGTTTTTAAATGTTAACAAATTCAGATAAATTGAAATCATGTAACTTTTCTCATTATAATGCAATAAAATATGCAAAAAACCAAAAAGAATGGGTAATGGCTTGATGACTTGACAGGTAGTGGAATAAAGGACCACAGAAGAACTTTCCTGCGATGTAGAGAAGGTGAGTTGTGGAGAGCTTTTGGGGCTGACTTCTAAGAATTTGGCAGGAATTTGATATTGGGCTAGGACAAGGAAGTAGGTTTAAGAGGAATACATTCTGAAGGATGTGTTCTTTATATCTTGGTGGATCTTGTTAAGACTGAATACAATAGTCATAGGATCTTTAAAAAAAAAAAGAAAATACATATGTTTTTCTTGATATAAAATTTAAATAACTCCAAACATATTAGCTGTTAATTTAAAATAATACATCACTACTAGTTCTTTTAATGAACATAAGTAGATAAAGTCTTTTCATTTGTTTGTTTGTTTTGTTTTGTTTTTTGTAGAGTTTAAAATTATGGCTCTTACTGTGGTACAAGCCCAAAATAAGAACAATTTTTAGACATTGGTTTTCATTGTAATAAGACTGTACTTTAATGAGCCTCACATCACCAAAGAATTTTACCTCCATCGTAACTAAGCTAAGAACTGACAATTCTGCTACACCAAGGAGTGAATTGTAGGCATGATTTTTGTATAAATTTCCTGATATGGTCAAAGCTATTTGACTGGAATGATGGTCTTCATTCTCAGCCCACAGAGAACAGGTTACGTTCATTTAAGAAATGTATTAATTTCTTAAATAATTTCTTAATTAATGTATTAAGATGTGTGTATTAAGATGGTCTATCTGTGAAGTAATTCACCAAGTGTTTCAATGTTCTGCTTGGAGGGTGGCACAGACATTAGATGAGAGTAAGAATCTGGCTCATTGGCTGTAATGATTCTGAAAAGCATTCATCTCAGAGAAAAAGTAACTTATAAAGTCCTCTTCTTCAAAATTGATACAATAGTTACAAACATCAAGCAAAACCTTCAGTCTCACTCTTAGTTGTTCTCTTATAAGCCATCTCCCAAGTTAATTGTTTACATTTCTTTTGGCTGTATAAATTGGATGCCATCTGAAAACCATCATCTCAAAAGTAAAAAGCCTGGGCTGGCTAAGGGACTATGTAGTTTTTCAACTCCATCAGAAATCCAAGAACGACTGTATAACTGAGAATATATAGGAAGCCTAACGCAGCTTCCAAAAATTTAGCCAATTGATAGAGACTGCTGAACACCTGGACAGTCCTTACTTTAAAATGTTGGGGCATCAGTCTTCAGCCTTCTGGCCCATGAATGTCTGACAGACAAGAGAAACAAGGATATTAAGGACTCAACTTACTTGGTCTCAGCAGGTTTAAGCTGTCCTAAGCCTGTATGTGTGTCCTTTTTTTGACAGTATTGTCTGTAGATGAGGAGGCAATTTTTGCCTAGTGGCTGTCTCACCACAAGTGGAGCAACTCCAATGATGCTCAATTTCTTCTTTGAATCTAAGACAGGGAAAGCTGGCAGGAGCAGACTAGTGTCAACAAGTGAATAAATAATATTAAATGTCACAATCTGTGGATTTCTAGTGTTTTTGAAAACCAACTATCTATGTAAAGTTAACTGGATTTAGTCTATTAACTACTCTCAGCTATTTTTAGTTAAAATCTTGAAATCACTCTAACAATAACAGAACTATGAATTTGTTATTTGGCTAATTTGTTATTAGGCCTAAACTCACAGGCCTAAACATGTCAGATTTGTTTATAATAACAGCAAAAGAAGGACTGGGTCTAAGCCCTGTACTTTTAATAGCTTAGTATCAATAGAAGAAATTTCTACCAATGATAACCTTGATTTTGTATTAAAACAAATTCTGTACCAAATAAGAACATATGACTTCAACTTAGTAACAATTATGAGGTTTTCTATCAAATAAGATTATGGCTATACAATCAATTCTGGCTATTCCTCCCTGTTCCAAATATGACCATTTCTACATTTCTTAGAAAGACAACCTATTAATATCCTTCTCCAGCCCCAATGCCCAGGGAACTGGGTTGACGACTCTTCATAATTTCTTCAAGCTGAACAAGGGCATTGAGATATTATGAAGGGGGTGTGGAGGGAAAACAGGATTTATTAGTCTCTGATGTCTGTGTCTTGACTGGATCTGGCTGAAGTCCAGGACATCAGGAGTTCAAGTAGGCCAGTTCAGCATGTTTGACCAGGAAATTCACCAAGGCTGTATATTCTGTAATATATAAATCACAAAACTAAATTTCAGTATCACCAAGATATATTTTTTGTTTTGATTCTCTGGAATCTAGTCCTTTGGAGGTTTCCCTTCATCATATCTGATCCATATAACTCTGGAAGGTGTAAATATCTTAATCACCTTTTCCAAAACCACAAAAACAAAACTTTTCCCCCAAATCAGCATATCCCTGAGCTAACCAGAAAAACCTTCATTTTGACCTCTCTTCAAGAGAAATAATATAACCACAAAACTCAACATCACACTTATTTTGAAAATTAAAACAATCTAAAACAAATGAAATAAACTAAAATACTGTATGTGCCACTAATTAGGCCATTTCTATCTAGCCAAGTAGGAAAATGTCAACCAAAATTCCCATGTACACCACGTTAGAAAGAATATGAGCTTCCTCTGGCTAAGTAAATAAGTTATATTATCTTTTTGTTTGGCTCTCTGCCTAGAGCCACAGACTTTTATTAATACCTGTTAAAAGCAGGCTATTATCACTGTTCTATCTACTTGAAGTCAGAGACTACTATTCTCTATCCTGTTGCCAACATGCAGGCTCCACTTCAGAGAAGCTCAGATATAGCAGTTATTTATCTTGACTCATTATCATAGCCTTGATTTGACTGTTGGAGGACTTGCCAAATCTGAGGTCATTAATTCTCCTTTCAGGAGCTGCACAGAATTCAGACCTGTGCATGGTGGGTCAAGATAAAATCAATCCAGCATGGGCACCAGCATGGCTGCATGGCTAAGCACTACAGGGAAAGGTCCCACGCAGGCCATCTCTGAATTCCCCAAAAGACAAACCTGATTGGCAAGGAAATTGGTATCTATCTTCTAAAAGGCTCTACTTCCCCTCACAAAAAAATACCAAGAGCTATGACTGTGGGACATAATACCAATCTGACCCAAGGAGGAATCAGGTCAATGCTCCACCAGCTAGTCAATGCCCACTCATCCAAAGATGAGACAACTATTTGACCACCTCAGTTCCTTAAGGCCTCTATTTAAATTAATAATAAAGGGAGGAATTGGACCCTTCCTCCTCAGTTCCTGTTCTGCTGACAGAGCTGACCCAACTATGATGAGATTTTCTGAGATAAGGAGAACTCTATTGTCCTGACGTTTCTCTGCCGCTTCTGAAGTTCCTACTAGGAGCCACCATCTACTGCGTTGCTGAGTATTCCTGCCTGGAAAGTTACTAATAATGACTAGAAGCTAATGACTCGATGAGATCTGGTATTGAGAGAGATGGCTTCATTTCATATATAAGGTTCATTCTCCTAAGTAAATTTTGGACCTTGATTGGAAAACTTTGACTTGGTCTCATTATTTCTCTCGCTGTCTGATTCCCCTACTTCCAGGCCCCATCCTTTCTTTCAAGAACCTGGTTCAAATATCTGCTGGACAGCTACACTATTCCCCAAATGCAAGGGTACTCATTGATGTGTTAGAACAGCGGGTCACATCAGGACATACCACACACTAGGCCCAAACAGTTCCACAGGCTTTGGATGTCCTGATGCTAACATACCTCCCTTTTTTAATATTATAAAGAGAAGCAAAGAAAAAGGGAAGGGGAAGCCAATGGTGAAAAAGGAATGAGGGGTGTCATGTCTCTTAAGCTACGTCCTGCTGTCTAGGGGCATTGTCAATGGGGGGTAGCTGGCTTTCACCATCAGGATCCACTTGGTAAACAGGTTCCTCTGTGGACAGTGGCTCATCTGTGGTCAGCAGCTGGTAATCCTGTAACAGGAGCTGATTAATAGTTTGGTTAGAAATTTTTTGTATTTGTCATTGAAGAAATGTAGAAACAAGATTAATGATTCAGGGAGCAAATAATAACACCGGAAGATAACTAGGAAAGGTGTTACAAACTCCTTTCCACTTCCATATAGGGTTTTCAAAAATCTCAGAACTGGAGGTCTCATGGTCCCTGAAATTTTTTATGTCTGCAAAGCTCCTGGATTTTATTTCTTACTATCCCAGATTGGTTGACGTAGAAACAGTATTCTTCTTGGAGGAACAGGCAAAGACCACCTTTTTTAGCTGTCAGGACATCTAGTCTCCATCTGTTCTGAAGCACCATGGCTGCCAAAGAATCAATTGAATGAGTCCCAGAGACCTTAAAACAGGTTGCCACCCCAAAGAGAGGAACAGAGGTGATGGCGACACTGGAGCCAGGGCAGCTGACAAAGGGTGAGGTAATGTTACTTGGCAGTATCACTGGAGACTCTGTGACAATTGTGAGATATTCCAGGGGGTATACATAACCAGCAATCATTAAAGCGTCCAGGTCTGGTTACATTAAGGAGTTGGCATGCCAAGGTCAAGGTCTGAAGTAAAAGGCAAAATGACAAGGTAGTGCCATTTATGAGGGGGGATGTCAAAGAGATAAGGACCTCAGAGGAGTGTTTGATTATCTCCCCTGCTTTTCCAATATCCAGGGGTTGGGCAATTGAGACATATTTTCTCTGGATATGGATGGTACTTACTGGGGCCCCGGGCTGATTTTTGCGATAGAGCTTACCAGCAACTCCTGTCTCTCATCTGGAATCCCATGGGTCTCGTATGTAGAAAAAGAGTGTCTTGCGATGTTGATAGAAGAAATGATTGCTCTGTGATCTTAGCATATGCATTTGAAAAGAACAATATGGGCAGCCCCCATATTCATCTGGCCATTTTGTACAATAATCTTTTGTCTGGTCAAAGAGAAAGCAAGTATAGAGATCATAATATTTAGATGGGATTACAGATACTGGGATGACAGCAATTTGGATTGATTCCTGGCATCTGGCTATGGAGCAGTTTCCTGACCCTATTTGGAAAGACTATTATCTGTGGGGGTTTCTTGAACCTTGAATCTCCAGATATAATGGCTACCCTGGATAGAAATGAACAGCAGGGGGAGGATGAGAAACCCATGTCTAAACCAATGAGGTTGAGCTCAGCTGCCGGAGTGGAGTCTCATTTTCTGGGATTGGGGACAAGGTGGGCAGTCTCGTTGTCCTCTAGAGCTTAACAGAGCACAGTCCTGTTAAGATTGATGTGTATGAAGAGTCATTTTTAGGTGGAGGAATGAAAGGTTTGAGGTGAGACAGATGGACGCAATGAGACAGTCCCTTGAGTTTAGAAGCTGTAGGGGTGACAAGAATTCCTTTAAAAGGGTCCTGCCATTTGAGAGAGAGAGAGGTGAGGGCTGATGACCTGGAGGGGATAGGAGAACTTGGTCTCCAATCTTGATAGGTAGTGGACAGGAGACAGTGTGTGGCCAAGGTACATGGTGGTCAACAAAGTTCCATAGGAGAGAACAGAGGTGGCAAAGTAATGGGGTAAGTAAATAGTCTGGGAGGGGAGAGCATTTAGGTGAAAGACCAGGAGTTAGGACTGGACGTCCATACATGAGTTCAAAGGGAGAGATGAGGAGAAGTCACTTTGGGAGAGCTCATAACCTGAAAAGAGCCAGAGGTAGGAGTTTTACCCAATCAAGGTGAAGTTCCTTTGACAGCTTAACAAGAGTGGTTTTTAAAGAGTGATTAGTTCTTTCTACCTTGCCAGAAGATTAAGGGTATTAAGGAATGTGAAAATGCCAGGGGATATCTAGGGCCTTAGATAGGATTTGAGAGACTTGGGAAGTAAATTCAGGACCATTGTCTGATTGGAGAGAGGCTGGGACACCAAACCGGGGGATGATCTCTCGGAGGAGGAGATCAGAGACTGTCTGAGCCCTTTTGTTAGTTGTGAGAAATGCCTCTACCCACCCTGAGAAGGTGTCCACCAAGACCAGGAGGTACTTGGCATACCTGACAGTGGGCATGTGGGTAAAGTCAAGTTGCCAGTCAGTTCCAGGCAGGGAACCTCTAGCTGATGGGTAGGAAAAGGGGTGTTACAATATTTTGATTTGGGGTCAGACTTCTGACAGATTTTGCAAGAAGCAGTGATAGATTTTAAGAAGCTTAAGTCCTCAGGAGTAGGCTGTACCTGGTAGAGTCTTGGATGACAACAGGAGAATGGTGTTTAGCAAGAGGGGTTCTGGATGTCCCAGACTCAGGGATCTACCTGAGAAGCTGGTAAAGGAAATAACATGGTAGTGTTAGTAGGTTGCCTGGCTAGGAGAAGGAGCAGAGGAACTGCTGGCGAGCCTGGGTTTAGGTGAATGTGGGGAGCAAAGGAAATAGAGGCTCCTAGCCTAGCTGGAAAATCCCTTCCCAATAAGGGGTCAGGACATGTTGGCACTATGAAAAAGGAATGGGTGAGAGGTACACCCCTAAAAATGCAACTAAGTGGTGGGATCTGGAGAGGGAAGTAAAGTTGTCTTCTTACCTAGACAATAGGAAAACGAGAAGGAGAAGTTGGTCCCCAAAACTCCGTCAGGACCAAGTAAGTGGCTCCAGTATCCAAAAGGACGGAGATGGGCTGCCCATATACCACAATATCTACCCGGGGCTCCCTGCTAGCAATGGTAGTGGTCGAGGCAGAGGAACTCGAGCCTCCTCAGTCGGCCATAGCCAAGCCTAGGATATCAGTTGGAGGGTTAACTGGGAATGATGACCCCCTCTTCTACATAACATGAGGGCAATCAACAGCCCAGTGTCGCTCTTGACGGCACCTAGGGCATGGCCCTCTTGGCTTGCGAAAGTTAGGGCAGGCTTTTGCCCAATGACCTTTTTACCACATTTGTAGCAGGTACCTGATGGTTTCTGAGTCTTAGGAGACCATGAGTCCAGGGTAGTGGCTGGGCTAGTCCGACAGCCTTTGCCAGCATATGGTATTTTTATTTGTGGACTTTATCATCTCTCCCATGGTACACTTTGAAGACCAGCACTTAGACTTCTCCCTGTGGAGTTAGGGGTCCCCTCTCCAGTTTTTTTTAAGTTTGGCTCTTATGTCGGGACAGCTCTGGGAAAAGAAGTAGGTCATCAGAAGTTGCTTACCTTCTGGCTTTTCAGGATCCAGATTGATATGCTGTAATAAAGCCTTCGTAAGGCATTCTAAAAATTGAGATGGATTCTCCTGCTTGTCCTAGACAACCTCTTGGAGTTTTTCAAAATTTACCGGCTTTAAGGCCACTTTTCTAAGACCGGCCAGAAGGCATGTAATGAACCTGTCCTTGGCTAAAATACCACCTGCTAAAATACTCCGGTAATTCCACCGGAGATCCTGGTCCAGCACTGTCTCAGAGACAATTGGGTATGTGCAGTCTGTTTGGTGAATTCCATCTGCATGCGCACTTGCTGCTTCTCAGACTCATCTGCATTCCTCAGAAAGTAAGAAGTTATTAATAAGGATCATATGAACATCATGGAAAGTCAATCTGTAAGATTGAGTGATATATTGGAACTCGTTAATAAACTTGGAAGAGTTAGAAGTATAGGACACCAGCCTGTTTTCTATTTGGGAAAGTTCACTAAGCAAGAACGGAACATGTACTCTGAGAAGACCATCTGCTCCAGCAACTTCTCTTAGAGGTAGGACCGTTGCTGGGTCAGATGTCTCTGGGGAGGAAGGACTTGGAAGTTTGGCTATAGCCTTAGAGTGAGTGACAGGAGGAGTGAAGGTAGCTGCCAATGTGGGGCATTTGGAGTGACCCACAGCTGGCACAGAAGAAGGGGAGGGGTCTGGAGAGGCAGAGCTAGCAGACTCTGGGGTATCCTGGTGAGGAAGAGAAACTGAGGCAGCAGTTTGGGTTTTTGGCACCGTGGAGACAGGTCTGTGGCAAAAAGGGGGTGGTTCATTAGCTGGATCTAGCATTGTAGCATCATCTAGCAGAGGTGTGTAGATTTTATGGCTAAGAGAAGTTGGGTTGGGGAACAAGAAGAGCATAAGGAGGGATTGGAATAGAGATAGATAAATGCTTGGACGTAGGGAAGCTCCTTCCATTAACCAGTTTGCTGGCAGTATGTATTAAGATCTCTTAAAATAGTTGGATCTAGGGAGCCATTAAGTGGCCATTTTGAACTCCCATCTAGTTGATATTTAATCCAGATTTTATTGCAGAGATATATTAATTTTGATGCCTTCAAGTCAGGCATTAGCTTTACATATTAGAGATTTTCCAGGAGACATTCCAATGGGGGTGTTTGGAGGTACGGTCAAACCCATTGGTGGGTAATTGGACTATTCATACCAGCGTCCTGAGAACAGTCCAAGAACCAAGAAGTAACAGCCAAAGCTAGTGGTTCAAGTTGTCATAAGAACCCCCTAGTGGCTACCCAGCAGACCCTAGGAAAGCAACCCACTCTGGATCCAAGGGTTTTTCAGCTGCAAGAGCGCAGAAAAATTGGGAATGAGAGTTGCTTTCAAGGGAGGGGCAACCAATGGCAGAAGTTCTGTACTGGCTAGTTTTGTATGTCAACTTGACACAGGTTGGAGTTATCACAAAGAAGGGAGCTTGAGTTGGGGAAGTGCCTCCATGAGATCCAGCTATGGGGCATTTTCTCAATTTCCCCTTGTGGGTGGTGCCATCCCTGGGCTGGAAGTCTTGGGTTCTATAAGAGAGCAGGCTGAGCAAGCCAGGAGAAGCAAGCCAGCAAGGAACATCTCTCTCCATGGCCTCTACATCAGCTCCTGCTTCCTGACCTGCTTGAGTTCCAGTCCTGACTTCCTCTGGTGATCAACAGCAATGTGGAAGTAAGCTGAATAAACCCTTTCCTCCACAACTTGCTTTCATGGTCATGATGTTTGTGCAGGAATAGAAACCCTGACTAAGACAAGTCCTAAGACGTATGTCAACTGGGCCGCTTGACTGTAAACCCCATGGTTCCCAGAGAAGGCTGGCCAGGCCATATCTGGGAAGCTGGAGGTCCTCCCCTTGACTGATCCTACCAATTAATATGCCGATTATTACTATGTGTGAGAATTATAACAGACTGGTAAATGGAAAACGTGAAACTGAATGGGTAGGTGTGGGCCTGAGCAGAGGCTAACCCCACCTGATAGACCAGGTGGGGCACGGCTCACATGGTAGAAGTTGGTATGTCCTGTGGTGCGTGAGGCAGCTCTAGCTCGGCTGCAACTTGGTGGTAGTGTCTTCAGCAATCAGCAGCAGCTTTCTTGGTAAAAGCCTGCAATTCTTGTAGCCACCAGATGAGGGGGCCACGAACTCGCATACTCACTGTAGCCGCAGTTGCCGGTGCTGTGACCAACCCACGTGGTTGTAACCTCTGCCCACCCCACTGCAGGGCAGTGCAGCAGGTGCTGACTGATGCAATCGCCAATTCCCAGGTGTCAGCACCAAATGATGTGTTAGAACGGCAGGTCACATCAGGACATGCCACACACTAGGCTCAAACAGTTCCACATGTAAGAGGTTTAATTGAGAGGGAGAGAGGGAGCAGTAATGTGGAAAGAGAGGAGGGGGAGAGAGAAAGATGGAGGAATGTTCCATATATATATATATATATATATATATATATGGGTTCTGATGTAGTGTCTGCAGGTAAAGGTGGAGGTGAGCCTAATGGATTCTGCGAACATGGTGGCTATTGCCTTGGCAACAGGTCTCTGATGCTAACACCCTGATGCTAACATCCATACTTGTAAAAGAAATGTTACTAAAGCCCAAAACACATTGAACCCCACAAAATAATACTGGGAGACTTCAACAATACACTCTCACTAATGGACAGGTCCTTGAAACAGAAACTTAACACAGAGACAGTGAAACTAATATAGGTTATGAAACAAATGGATTTAATAGATATCTACAGAACATTTCACCCTAAAACAAAAGAACAGACCTTCTTCTCAGCACCTCATGGAACCTTCTGCAAAATTCACCATACAATCAAACACAAAACTTAATCAGACACAAAACAAACCTTAACAGAAGATTAATATAATCCAATGCATCCTATTAGATAACCACAGACTAAGGCTAGATTTTGTTTTAGTTTTTGAGACAGGGTTTCTCTGTGTAGTCCTGGCTGTTCTGGAACTCACTCTGTAGACCAGGCTGGCATCGAACTCACAAATCCACCTGCCTCTGCCTCCCAAGTGCTGGGATTAAAGGTGTGTGCCACCACTGCCCAGCAAAGCTAGATTTTAATAACAATAGAAATGACAAAAATTCCACATATGAATGGAAACTTAACAACTCTATTCAATGATAACTTAGTCAGAGGAGAAATAAAGAAAGAAATTAAAGACTTCCTGAAATTCAATGAAAATGAAAATGACACAGTTTACCCAAACTTATGGGACACAATGAAACCAGCGCTAAGAGGAAAATTCATAGCACTAAGTACCCTCAAAAGAAATTGGAGAGATCCTACATTAGGAACTAACTCAACAGCATACCTAAAAGTCCTAGAAAAAAAAAAAAAAAAAAAAAAGAAGAAGCAAACACAGCCAATAGAAGTAGCCCTCAGGAAACAGTCAAAATTCAGAGAAGAAATCAACCAAATTGAAACAAAGAGAATGATAGAATGAATCAACAAAGCCAAAAGCTGGTTTTTTGAGAAAATCAACAAATAGATAAACCCCTAGCCAAACTTAACTACAGTATCCAATTAACAGAATCAGAAAGGAAAAAGAAGGCATAACAACAGAAAGTGAGGCAATTCAAAAATCATCAGATCCTACTACAAAAGCCTATATTCCACAAAACTAGAAAATCTAGATGAAATGTATAATATTGTAGACAGGTACCACCTACCAAAGTTAAATCAAGAGCAAGTAAACTATCTAAACTGGCCCACATCCCCTAAAAAATAGAAGAAGACATTAAAAAAACCTCCCAACCAAGAATATCCCAGGGCCAGACTGCTTTAGGGTAGAATTCTACCAGACCTTCAAAGAAGAGCTAATACCAACACTCCACAAACTATTCTATAAAATAGAAAAAGAAGGAAGACTGCCTAATTCACTATATGAAGCCACACTTACTCTGCTACCTAAACCACACAAAGGTCCAAAAAAGAAAAAGAACTTAAGACCAATTTTGCTTCCAAATGTCAATCTAAAAATACTCAAAAAAATTATTGCAAACCCGACTTTAAGAAAATATCAAAACACTCACAATGATCAAGTAGACTCCATCCTAGGCATGCAAGGTTGGTTCAATACAGGAAAATCCATTAATGTAATCCATTATATAAACAAACTCAAAGAAATAAAAACACATGATCATCTCATTAGATGCTGAAAAGCCATTTGACAAAATAAAACACCCCTTCATTTCTTTGAAAGATCAGGAATTCAAGATACATACTTAAACATAATAAAAGCAATATTATAGCAAACCAACAACCAATGTCAAATTAAATTGAGAAATACTTGAAACAATCTCACTAA
Source organism: Mastomys coucha (assembly GCF_008632895.1). Taxonomy (NCBI): domain Eukaryota; kingdom Metazoa; phylum Chordata; class Mammalia; order Rodentia; family Muridae; genus Mastomys; species Mastomys coucha. The sequence goes on along the minus strand of NW_022196907.1, from coordinate 234,351 downwards.
ACTCAAGGACAAACCAAGATTGTCTACTCTCCACATAACTATTCAATATAGTACTTGAAATATTATAGCTAGAGGAATAAGACAACAAAAGGACATCAAAGGGATAATTGACAAAGAAGAAGTTAAGGTCTCACTTCTTGCAGATGATAGTTTACATAAATTGTACCAAAGAACTTCTACAGGTGATTAAGAACTTCAGCAAAGTAACTGGATATAAAATTAACTCAAGCAAATCAGTAGCCCTCCTTTATACAAATGATGAACAGGCAAAGAAAGAAAATAGGGAAACATCAGCATTCACAAAAGTCAAAAATAATATAAAATACCTTGAAGTAACTAACCAAACTAGTGAAAGAGCTGTATGACACAAACTTCAAGGCTCTCAAAAAGAAATTGAGGGAGAATTCAAAATGGAAAAATCTCCCATGCTCATGGCTTGTTAGAATTAACATAGTAAAAATAGCCATCCTACCAAATGCTATCTACAAATGCAATGCAATCCCCATCAGAATTCCAGTACAGTTCTTCAAAGAGCAATTCATCTGGAAAACCAAAACACCCAGGATAGCAAAGACAATTCTTAACAATAAAAGAACGTCTGAGGAATAACCACCCCTGACCTCAAGCTTTACAACAGAGCAATAGTCAGAAAAACAGCATGGTATTGGTACAGAGATAGAAAAGTAGACCAACAGAATAGAATTGAAGACCCAGCAGTAAATCCACACACTTACTGACACTTGATCTTTGATAAAGAAGCAAAAAATATATAATGGAAAAAAGAAAGCATCTTCAATAAATGGTGCTAGTCTAACTGGCAGTTGGTAGGTAGAAAAATAAAAACATCCATATTTGTCATCTTGCACAAAGCTCAAGTCCAAGTGGATGAAGGACCTCAACATAAAACTACGTACACTGAATCAGAGAGAGAGAAGGAGAGAGAGAGAGAGAAAGTGGGAAACAGTCTCGAACTCATTGGCATGGAGGAGGGGGACATACAATTTACTACACAGAACTCCAATGGCTCAGGCTCCAAGATCAAGAATTGATAAATCAGGTCTTGCTGCTGGGACAGACCCCTAATTCGTCTGCTTCTGTGAAGACTCCATATTCTGATCTATCCTAGAGGACCCACTGCACTCAGAGCAGTTGGTAAGAACACCCCCTTCCTCAAATCTCAGAGCTGCTGCTGGGAGTCTGATGGACCCATCACCCACTAAAACCCCCATCCTCCCAAATACCACTCTCCTTCCATCCCTTTGACCCCTTCTGCCCAGTCCTTGCTGCTGGGGCACACCCCTAATTGGTCTGCTCCCAAGAAGACTCCATATCCTGATCCATCCTAGAGGACCTGCTGCACTCAGATCAGTTGGCTGAAGTCCTCCCAAGAGATCTATTGCAGCCGGGGCAGCTTCTCTGTGCCTCTGAAGAGAGCCCAGTTGGAAGGCCCCATAGGTGATCAGATACATCAAGGGCTGCAGGCATACTGGGAGGCCTGAAGCAACCCAGGGACAAAAGAGGCAGACTCCATACAGTCACCCAAACTAAGAAATACCAGGGATATCCAGATGGTGAAAGGCAAACACAAGACCATAGACAACAAAAAAACAAAATATGTGGCATCATCAGAACCCAGTTCTCCCACCACAGCAAACCCTGATTACACCAACACACCTGAAAATCAGGAATCTGTCCTAAAATCCTATCTCATTAAGATAATAGAGTCCTTAAGGCGGATATCACTACCTCACTGAAAGAAATACAGGAAAACACAGGTAAACGGGCGAAGGAATTGAATAAAGTGATCCGAGACCTAAAAGTGGGAGTAGAAACAAGAAAACACAAATGGAAGAAAACCTGGAAATGAAAAACCTAGGAAGAAGGTCAGGAATTACAGATATAAGTACTACCAACAAAATACAAGTGATAGAAGAGAGAATCTCAAGTGTAGAAGATACAGTAGTATTAAATTCTACATGGGTGCCCCACTCACAAAGAATCAGGAATGGAGATTGCTGCAATTAGCATGAGGTTTTTATTGAACCAGTATACTGGGGTTGTCCTGCAATCAGAGCAAAGGCAATGCCCAGTACATAGGTTTATAGCATGAGTTGATTATCTCTCATTGGTGGAGTCCATTGTCTTTTGTTTCCATTGACCTCTGTGCCCCAGGTGAGGAGGAGATACCAATTGCACATAGGAGGGGTAGGGGGAGATCCACCCCTTACTGGGGACATTTCCGGGAACCAGGCATTAATCCCCACAATTAGGGCATCTCCTGGGGACTGATGTTTGCTCAATAAACCCTTATAAGCTCTGTCTTTAGGCTTAATGGACATTCCTTGCTCCTTGGTATTTTTATGAGGTGTCCTTATTTGCTCAGTTCTTACAGTAGAAGAAATTGACACAACTGTCAAAGAAAATTCAAAACATAAAAAACTACTAACACAAAGCATCCAGGAAATTCAGGACACATTGAAAAGACCAAATCTAAGAATAATCAGAATAGAGAATGAAGATTCTCAGCTCAAAGGACCTGAAGATGTCTTCCACAAAACCATAGAAGAAAACTTCCCCAATCTAAAGAAATAGATGGACATAAGGTACAAGAAGCCTATAGAATACCAAATAAATGGGGTCAGAAAAGAAAAACTTCTAGTCACATAATTATCAAAACATGAAATGCACAGAGCAAAGGAAGAATATTAAAAGCTGCAGGGAAAAAGGCCAAGTAACTTACAAAGGTAGATCTACCAGAATTATACCAGACTTCTCAACAGAGACTATGAAAAACAGAAAAGCCTGAAGAGGTCATGCAGACTCTAAGAGAACAGAAAAGCCAGCCCAGGCTACTATACCCAGCAAAATTCCCAGTCAACACAGATAGAGAAACCAAAATATTCCAGGAAAAAACAACTTCAAACAGTATCTACCCAGCCCTACAAAGGATCCTGGAAGGAAAAGTCCAACACAAAGAAGATAAATGCACCAAAGAAAGGACAAGATATTAAACATCTCACAACAAAGTCAAAAGCAGAGAGCCACAAGCATATAAAGCTACCTACAAAAACAAACATCAGAAAACAACAGTCATCTCTTTTTAATATCTCTCAATATTAATGGATTCAACTCATCTCTACAAAGTCATAAGCTAACAGACTGGATATGCAAACAAGATCCAGCATTTTGCTGTATACACACCTCATAAACAAAGACAGGTACTAACTATCTCAGAATAAAAGGATGGTAAAAGGTCTTCCAAGCAAATGGTCCCAGGAAACAAGCAGGACTTGCCATCCTAATATCCAATAAAGTAGACTTTCAACCAAAGTTATAAAGTGTGATAAAGAAGGACATTTCATATTCATCAAGGGGAAAATCCACCAAGAGAAAGTCTCAATTCTGAACATCTATGCCCTAAATACAAGAGCACCCCAATTCATAAAAGAAACTTCACTAAAATTCAAAACACACATTGAACCCCACACAATAATAGTGGGAGATTTCAACAACCCACTCTTACCAATGGACAATTCATCAAAACAGAAACTAAACAGAGACACAGTGAAACTAATAGAGGTTATAAACCAAATGGATTTAACAGATATCTACAGAACATTACACCCTAAAACAAAAGAATACACCTTCTTCTCAGCACCTCCTGGTACCTTCTCCAAAACTGACCATATAATTGGTCACAAAAAAAAACCCACAATAGATACAAGAATATTGAAATAATCCCATGCATCCTATTAGATCACCATGCCCTAAGGGTGTTCTTCAATAACAGCAAAAACTATAGAAAGCCCACATACTCATGGAAACTAACAGTTCTCAAGTCAATGACAACTTGGTCAGGGAAGAAATAAAGAAATTAAAGACTTTCTGGAATTTAATGAAATTTTTTTTTTTTTTTTTTT
>NW_022196907.1:213457-230133 GCF_008632895.1 Mastomys coucha | reverse complement strand
AGCAGTGCTAAGAGGAAAGTTCATACCACTATGTGCCCTGGTAAAGAAACTGGAGAGATCTTACACTAACAACTTAATAGAACACCTCTAAAGCAAAAAGAAGCAAACTCACCCAAGAGGGGTAGAAGGCAGGAAATAGTCAAACTCAGGGCTGAAATCATCTAAATAGAAACAAAGAAACAATACAAAGAATCAATAAAACCAAAACTGGTTCTTTGAGAGAATCAACAAGATAGATAAACCCCTAGACAAACTAACTAAAGAGCCTAGAGGCAGTATCAAAATTAACAGAATCGGAGACCTAACAAAAGAAATGGAGGAAATTAAAAAAATCATCAGATCCTACTACAAAAACCTGTATTCAATGGAACTGGAAAATCTAGGTTAAATGAACAATTTTCAAGAGCAGGTAAACTATTTACACTGGCACATAAGGAAATAGAAGTCATAAAGACCTCCCAACAAAAAAAAAAAAGTCCAGGACCAGATGGATTTAGGGCAGAATTCTACCAGACCTTTCAAAGAAGACCTGATACCAATTTCCCTCAAACTACCCCATAAAATTGAAACAGAAGGAACATTACCTCTAACTCTTCTATGAAGCCACAATTATACTGACACTTAAGCCACACAAGAACCCAACCAAAAAAGAGAACTCCAGGCCAATCTCGCTTATGAATATTGATGCAAATATACTCAATAAAATTCTTGCAAACCAAATCTGAGAACACATTAAGACCATCATTCACCACTATCAAGTAGGCGTCATCCCAGGGATGCAAGGTTGTTTTAATATATGAAAATCTATTAATGTAATCCATATATAAACAAACTAAAAGAAAAAAGTCACATGATCATCTCTTTAGATGCAGAAAAAGCATTTGACAAAGTACAACATCCCTTCATGTTAAAAGTATTGGAGAGATCAGAAATTCAAGGCCCATACCTAAACATAATAAAAGCAATTTAGTGCAAACCAGCAGCCAATATCAAATTAATTGGAGACATACATGAAGTGACCCCACTGAAATTGGGACAGGATAAGGATGCCCACTTCCCCATATCTATTCAACATAGTACTCAAAGTGTTAGCTAGAACAATAAGACAACAAAAAGAGATCAAGGGGATACAAATTAGTAAAGAAGAAATAAAGGTATCACTATTTGCACATGATATGTTAGTATACATAAGGGACCACAAAAAACTCTACCAGAGAACTTCTCCAGTTGATAAATAACTTTAGCAAAGTGGCCAGCTATAAAATTAACTCAAATAAGTCAGTAACCCAAGAGGCTGAGAAAGAAATTAGGGGAAAAAACTCCCTTCACAATGTCCACAAATAGTTTAAAATATCTTGGGGTAACTCTAACCAAATAGGTAAAAGACCTTTGTGACAATGACTTCAAGTCTCTCAAGAAACAAATCAAAGAAGACCTCAGAAAATGGAGAGATCTCCCATGCTCATGGATTGGCAGAATTAACATAGTAAAAATTGCCATCCTTCCAAAGGCAATCTACAGATTCAATGCAATCCCCATCAAAATCCCAATACAATTCTTCAAAGACATGGAAAGAACGATTCCCAAATTCATCTGGAAAGGCAAAAAAAAAAAAAAAGAAAGAAAGAAAAAAAAAAGAAAAAAACAAGAATAGCAAAAACAATTCTTAACAATAAAAGAATGGCTGGGGGAATCACCATCCCTGACCTCAAGCTTTACTACAGATCAAGAGTGATAAAAACCTGTAAGGTATTGGTACAGAGACAGACACTTTGATGTTTCAACTGACCAAAAATGAAATATTCATATGAAAAATATTTTATATTCTCATAGTCATAAAATTTGTTATATTGGGTCAAAAAAAAGTGGCATCTGTAGTCAAATAACTGTTAATGAGACCTGTAACCCTAAGAAACAAGTGACATTTATCACATAAGGCTCTTATAGTTGTGATTTCAAATACACATATCAAATAATCCACGCATCCTCTTAATTTCATCTCCTAAATATTTCTCCAAACTCTATACCCTTGTCAATATTAACCATATACTCCTTGACTAAAGTTCGTAGTTATTATCTATCATTTAAACTTTAATAAAATCCTGACTAAACACTTACTACAGTCCTTCCTCCTCAATTCCACATCTGACAAGTATCCTTTCTCACATTCAAACATGATATGCAGCTTTCCATCTTAAAACCTCTTATTGGCTCTTATTATTTTCAGGATGAAGTCTAAAGTCACAAACCAAAAAGGTCTTCAATTCCTGATATACCAATTCTGCATCCTTCTTGCAATAGCCTGCATTACATAATTTCACCCATACTTCCTTATCTTTGTTCATGCTGCTCTTTTGTATAGACCACCTTCCTCCTGCCTCTGATATTTGCCTATCTCTTATAAGTATTATCAGTAAAATCTGGCTCTACAGCATCTCCAAATAATTTTGTTAGGTACATCATCCTAAAAGTTCCTCTTTATATTCCTCTAGCCTATGTGCATGACTCTGTCCTTGCCTTTGTCACAAACTATTTTTTCCAGCAAAGTAAGAAATTGCCATGCCCACTCATTTACTCCAGTAAAATCTGTAATATCAGGGGTAAAAGCCTGAATAAGGATAAGAGGCATTATAACCCCAAAGGGGAGTTTGTGCTTCCTGGGTATTCAGACAGTAGCTGGCATCTCCTAACTCAGATGTGTTCCAGATTAGTCTTTCCAATCATCAACACGCCCTCTTATTTAGGCATAAAGGTACCCCAAGAAATGATTTGTAAATGGCTAAAATTGGGCACTGTTTCCTGGCCAGCACAATTAGGTTTCCAACCTATCCTATTTTAATTCCAAGCTGTCCTTAGCTTGGAATTTCTCTCAAGGAATCTGCCTTATCAGACAGGTTGTCCTCAGAGTTAGCAACAGAGGTCAAGCACATTTCTTAGGGCAGTCCACAGAACACAGAACTGTTTTATATACTCTAGAGTAATCAAAGGGCTTCCCTAACTCAAGGACATTAGCTAGAACTGTTAGATCAGAACTTCCTGGTGCTTGCCTCCAGCAAGACCCAGAGAATTAGCAGGAACTGCTAGATTGGAACCTCCTGGTGCTTGCCTCCAGCAGAACCAGTGAATTAGCACGGGATTATCAAAATAGCCCCAGCAGGGAGGGCACCACTGCTCTTCTGCCCACTTCACACCTGGATACCTGACCCTACAGACCTTGATGTGGTGGTCACTTGCCTACGTGACTTCAATCTTGCTTTCGGATCCTATTGACCTTGCTGTAACCCTCACCCACCTACATGACTCTTGTCATCTACCCTGCTTTTTGTATGCTATTTAAGCCTGAATTTTACCTTGCACAAATACATTCAGATTCAGCACACTCTTGTGTCAACTCTGGCTGTCATCCGCCGACTTATTGCCCACCTGACCAGAACTCTAATCCCGTGGAAATCGGGGTCTCCGCAACAAACCTGGTCTGTGGCAAGAAATCATGACATTGCACAGTACAGTGGTTTTAAATGTTTACTTCAAGTTTATGTGATCACAATATAGGAAGCAACACAGCACATTTGTCCCATCCAAGTACCAATCAGACTCAATCTTACTTAGCTTAGGAGATCAGGCATATTCAGGGTAGTATGGCCATAGGTGGTTCCTTTCTCATAAACTATAAAGTTCTCTGCTACTGTCCCAACATTGCCCATTGTATGTAGAGAAGTCTATTTGTTGGTAAAATAAAATATGTGTGGTCCCCTTCCATTATCACATTGCAAGGAGTAAATATAAAAAAGTTATTTCTTTTCACAATTGGATGGAGTGGTTTATGTTAACTATAATTTTCAATACAACTAGAGGGAAAAGGTCACAATTAAAATGCAATCAAATACATCCACACAGAAAATTCATATTAAGTCGTGCAGTGGTGGTGCACACCTTTAATCCCAGCACTTGGGAGGCAGAGGCAGGCAGATTTCTGAGTTCGAGGCCAGCCTGGTCTACAGAGTGATATCCAGGATAGTCAGGGCTACACAGAGAAACCCTGTCTAAAAAACACCCCCCCAAAAAATTCATAGTAAGAAGCCCCAGACAGCAGAATAAGAGTTAAGCAACTTTAGTTTGAGGAGGGACTTGAGCTAACCCAGCTTATTAGAGTCCTTAGCCTCCATCTGGGAGGGAGCTCAGAAAATCCCTCAGAGCATCAAGATGCCTTCCACCCCAGACACCTGCATCACTGAGGACTTTAAGGTTGGAAATCTACTCGGTAAAGGATCATTTACTGGTGTCTACAGAGTTGAGTACATACACACTGGTTTGGAAGTTTCAATCAAATTCATAGGTAGAAAGCCATGTACAAAGCTGGAATGGTACAGAGAGTCCAAAATGAGGTGAAAATAGATTGCCAGGTGAAACACCCGTCTGTCTTGGAACACTATAATTACTTTGAAGATAATGATTATGTATACCTGGTATTAGAAATGTGCCACAATGGAGAAGTGAACAGGTATCTAAAGAACAGAATGAAGCCTTTCCCAGAAAGTGAAGCTAGGTACGTCATGCACCAGATCATCACAGGAATGTTGTATCTTCATTCTCACTGCCTTCGTCATGGTGTATTTTCACAGCAATGAAACCCTAAGACACTGAGCTACTGCAAATCTCAAGGCATTATTATGACAATTTGAAATATGTACAAATCACATCCAAGTACTCCCAGATATGTTTGGGTATTCTTGCCATAATAGATCTTATATTAAAATAGTTACTTTAGATAAAACAAAAGTAATATACCTCTCTCATTCATCTAATTTAAGAATAAGGATAAGACATTGGAGAAAATCTATACCATCTTTCTGTGTCTTAAAGGTGGCATATAGTTTATTGATCCTCACTGTACCATGAAGATCCTGATTTAGGTAATCATCTCTGGAGTGCAAAAACTTTTATTTTCAGATCAGTTATATACATGCTTCATTGATGCATAAAATAACTACTGGATTTTCACAATATCTTGTCTGATAAAGTGAGGGCAATGGAAAAATAAAACAGGCAACATATGAACCAGAATTGTAATTTTTAAATGCTCTATTATATATAAACTAAATGATAGCATCAAACACACATACACACACATATAGCGGTACATTTTTAACACCAAATCAATCAATTCACAACTCAATTAATTAGTATACATGCTACTCACCTAGATTTGGCAGATCTACCACTACACTACTCTATTCCCATCTATTAGATTCCATATGACTTGCGATTTCTCCAAGCCACATGCTTCAGCTCCATCTTCCTTCCACCTTGTCCTCCTCCATCATCATCCTCTCCAGTCTCCACCCCTGTCTCCTCTCTCTCCTTCTCCCCTAAACTTTTCAGCTCTACCTTCCCGCCTGCTGCCCAATTATTGGCCTTTATTTGAAAAGTTAAGTTGGGGAGAAGGTTCACAAGGCACCTGAATATGTGATTTGCTCCTCATCTGCAGTGCTTTCCAGGAGAGGAGAATTAGTATCAAAATATAAAACCAGGGCTATCCACAACACATGTATGCATGTGTGTGTTTGTGTGTTATGTACAGATTATGCATACATACAACATAACAATAAACTTAAAATGTATCCCACATAGCTTATGAAGATGCTATGCCCTAAACGCCTTTCTCCTCAAGCATAGGGACTTTATAGCAAATAAGTCTGACTCACTATCCCGAAAACATTGCCAAGTTCAAAATCAGTAACAAGTAATTATAATGCTATAATGTGATAAAACAGTACTGTACTTAGTAGTATTTCTAACAAAGCTCTACAATAATAGTTATAAGAAAAATGTCAGACATACCAATGGAAGCAAATCTCTGCAGATGTGCAGCCAATAGTCCTTAAAACTGTAAAGATCAACAAAAACAAAGAACATTTTTCTATGTTCTGAATATTATTTATTCTAACATTCATGCTAGAGCCAATGAGATATTTCAGCATGTGAAGAACTTACCACCAACCTGAGAACTTAAATTCTATTCCTGGGAACCTCATGGTGGGAGGAAAGCACTGACTCTCACAAGTTGTCCCCTGATGTCACACATGAACATGGCACATGCACATCTGCTCTTACATATGCATACACATTCTGGTACATGTATTCACACACAAAGAAAATACATTAAATGAAATATATAAATAAGTAAATCATAAAGTGACATAATTTATGGGCCATGAATAAGTGACTTTGGAAAATGGAATATCTGCATCACACCTACTCCTTCCAAGACTCAAGAAATCTCACCAGAGGGTGCAGAAACTTGTGAGAAATAGAGGTCAGTAAAGAATATCACAGAAGTGTTTCTTTGGGACATGAGAGCACAGTTACATGCATGAACTCACAGCAGCTGAGATGACATACAGATTATAAAGCCAGTGACCACATCAGCAGAGATAAGGATGGGCTCATGTGAGCACTCCCACATCTGACAAGCTATTGATAGCTTAAGGTTGCTGAGAAAGGAAGAGTTTGTTATCTTCAGGGGTATGGATCCTGGTATGATGCTCATGCTCTAGTGCATGACTGGCCCTACATCCATATTCATATGGGCAGTACTAGTTGAAGTCAGTAAGTCTTTTATGGTTTTTTATACTTTTTTAAATTAAAATATAATTATATCATTTCCCTCTTTCTATTTTTCCCTCCTAACGCTTCCAAGTCCCTCTTGTCTTCATTTTACATTTATGGTTTCTATATCTTTAAGTGGTGGTGATAGTGGTGGTGCTGGTGGTAAAACTACAAATACATTTTTAAAATAAAGGAAGAAAAATAATTGTGTGTCCCATTCTTGGTTCTGCGTTATGTATGCACATGTTACTTTGCACACATCCTTTCCCATGTCTTAAAAGGCTGTGGTATAAAGGTTTAAAAGCACAGGCTTTGGGGTTGGACAGTTCTGAGGTTGTATTTTAGCCCTTCAGCTTATGATGAAGTTTGATCTCATCCTCTCAAGCACAGTAGTGCCCTGCCCTACAGAGTCAATGTGAGGGTAAGTGTGGAAGGTACATCTAAACATTTAGATAAGTAGAAAGCAGGAGAAGGTTCAGAAAGAAACCCCATGAGCATTGCTGAAAGGGCAGCTCGGGATCTGACATTGACAAGAGGACTATTTGTTCCCCAACTCAAGAATAAAGGAGAATTTACATAAAGAAGACTTTATATAAAGGATACTTTATATAAAGATTTTACATAATAAAGAAGCTTTATATACCAGAACTACTCCATTATGCACCAGGAAAAAATATCTCCCTTCCAGAAGAATTGTAGCTGTGACTGCTTGTTTTGGTCTAGAGATGAAGAAAAACAGACATAAAACTCTTTGTCAGTCCATATATACATAAATCAACTGACAGTTTCACATATTTGACCTGTGTAAGTGTCAGTAAATGTGGCCATCATGATTCCTTTCATTCTTTTAAGCTATGCAGGATCACTATAGCACACACAATCAACTCTTTCTAACATCACATCAAGATCATGGAACAAACAAGGAATTAGGATTCCTCACACATCAAGATATGCCAAAGACAGAAAATGGCTTTGAAGTCAAAGAAGAAAGATGTTCCTGGCTGGTGTAATAGCTCTTCAAGAATGTTGCTTCACATCTCTAAGTGTAGTTTTCCCTGTCTCCAGAAATTCTGTGAATTCTAAACCTAACAGTGAATGTTAGGGGATGTATGCCAGTAACTATACTCTCTCTCCTTAGTAAATGTGAGCTTTATCACAACAGAAATATCTAGTGAAAATAGGGTGATCCAAGAAGTGGTAGGAAGTGTGCTTAACACAGCAGATAAAACACTGTAGAAATGGAGCCTAATTAATGTAAAATTGGTTGACAAAGAAAAATTCCACCCTCCATGAGATTATGAAATTTTCCACTGGCTGCTTAGACTTGTTCCAAGCTTACTCATTTTAGTTTTAATTTAAAGAAAAGGGTTGTTATGTGCTTCTGAGAACAAAAGAGGGAACATGGAGACAGTCTGAGAAATCCCCATATTCTTCACCAAACAACTCACAAGATATATCTTCACATCCCCGAAGCCTCTTTTCTGGCCATTCACCCCTAGGAACAGGATATCTTATTATGGTGCATAACAATGTGGGCAGATGGGGTTGTGTCTGTCACTGCTACAATTTAGACAAATCCATGACCTTTAACACAGAGAATATCTGCTGTCCAATTCCAAAATTATTTCACTCCTATGATAAGCCAAGATATGAATGAAGGCTAACAAATTCAAGACTTATTGATTGCAATTTAAATCCCCTGAGGCTCACAGACACAAGAGGGCTTCATGTCCCATAGATCCAGGTCCCCACATTTACTCATATCCCTCCTACTTCGCATCTGGTACCTATCACATAGATATAGATCCAATTTAAGAATGTCATGAATATAAAAGAAATGTTACTATGAGTCATAAAATCAGCATAAATGCAGAGACTTGAAATTAATTTTAAACTAAAGTTTTCTATGTTAAATTTTGAAATATACTCACTAGTGATAAATGACATATACTTATGTAACCAGGCACATTTTGTTTGTAGCTTGAAACAAACACTTAAAACATTTTTGAGGAGCAGACTTGAACATTTGGCTCCGGTTCATAAATTGGAGCTTTTAATCCCCATTCACCCATATTGCCATAGGTGACCAATATGATGGTTAATATTGTCAACTTTATTTGAATTAATAGATACTTAGAAAATGAGTAAAGCATGCACCTTGAGTGTGTCTGTGAGAAAATGCAGAGAGGTGTTTAGATAATGAGAACTATAATGAGCTATTCTATTCATTAGAGCCCTTACTAATAGAATAATATGACAGTACTTAGTAAAAGATAGAAAGTCCTTGGGAGATATACCTTACTGTGTGATTCTTTCTCTGTCCCCTATTTTCCCTTTGTAGTCACCATGATGTGGCTCTACTATAGAAGGCCTTCTTGCCATGAAGAAATGGCCATTACTGAAACCAGGAACCCAAACCTATATTTCCTGTATTATCATCTTTTTCTCAGTATAATTCAAAATCCTACCTTTCTTGCCAAAAGTCTCATATTTACTGCTTATGTATAGAAAACAAAACTGCATATGTATAGAAAACAATTCTGGATAGTTTTCCTGGATTTTGTTTATATTTTTGGCAAGGTTTGTGGAATTGTTGATTTATCTCTGATTGGTTTGCTTCCCAAGGGGGAAAAAAAAAACAAATTCCATAAATGTCTGCAAATCTTCAACTTTGTAGCATATGCTGGTAGGTCATCCTAGAATTGAAGAAGCCTGAGGCAGGATTAAGCAGTTATTGTAATAGGTAACTTTAGGTGCTTACTGTTCTTCAAGACAATTTGAAAAAGGATAAAAGGAAGAGTGTCTGTATCTGCTTTGAATAGACAAAATTACAAACTTGAGACCCAAACAAGTACCCTCCTAAGGATTAATATGGCAGCATCCTGTTTCATCTTGTTTGACTCTGCCATATTCCTGACTGATCAGCAGAGATAGAAATAAGATTCATCAAAATGTACTGTGAAATGTATTCAGAGATAAGTCACCTTTTCATATATTGCATGTTGTGGTGGACAGTCTTTGTGGTCAGCTTGATGAGACTTGAAATCAACTAAGAGAGAAATCTCTAGATGATTCTGAAGTGGAATTTCCAGGAAAAAAATTAACAGAGAAAGAAAGTCTTCTTCAATGGGCAGCATCTCCCAATGGGTGACCCAGATATAAGCAAGATCCAAAAAATGTAGTTTTGTCTCCTTGTCTTTACTTGCAGCTACTGAGTTCATCTCTTCTCATCACTGTTATCATTACTGCTTCCACTCTTTGCTGAGAGAAAACTTTATCTTCTTTGGTCAGGAATTCTTGGACGGATAATCCCCTATTTCTTTAGCACCACGTTGGTTTTGCTCAGACCGTGAATCCTATTAATGGACAGGTCATAGTCCTCAAGAGCCTACCTCTTCCCCAAATCCAGTCAGCTATCCAAGCCATCAACACATGAGCCTTTGTGGGGCACTTCCCAAACAAACCACAACACCAGAATAGAATTGACCTTCTCAGAGACTCTTTTCTTTGACATCTTATTTCCAGATTTGTCCCTTTTTTCTTTTTTGAACTATTTGTTCTTTGTAAATTTCACATCTTGCACCCTAATTTTACTCATCTCCACCTCTTTTCAGACCTGCCTCTACCCTTGCAACTTCCCCTGCAACAGAGAAAAACCCACTTGTGGAATCTGGAGTGTATCACATTATGTCCCTTTTGTCCTCAATTGTTTGTTTGCAAATGTTCATTGCAATGACTTGGTAGTCTGAAACGAGGCATCTGGCATCTGCTCCATTATCAGTACTGGGATTCCTGTAAGATAGCTTGTTGTTGCCCTGTGTCATGGCGATCCTGTAGTTTTGGATCTGAGGGACCAGCCTCTTCATGTGTTCCAGCAGTTCATTGATGGAGTCGATGTTGGAATGGGCCCATTTAAAGACCTGTATCTTGGCCTTAGGAGTATCTAATCTAGTCAGCCTTGTGGCTCTCCCACTCTCACACCCTCAAGATTAGCTCACCAGCAATCTTAGAAACCAATACCAGCTCTACTCTGCTACCTAGGCAAGGTACAGGACCTGTTCTCCTGAGTGTTTCAGCTAGTGAGAGACATGGCCAGGTCTCTCACTTTCATAACAGCAGGCCAGCACTCCTGCCTGCCATAGATGGCAAGTGTTGAGGGAGAGGAGAGGCTCTTTCCCTCCTCTGCACCACAGCCCAGCAGACAAGCATCAGGGCCACTGCACTCACACCCATGCAGCTAGCTCACCTATAACTCCCACATCCAGGGTCAGCCCTACTGTGCTGACCAAGAGACATGCAGGGCCAGATCTCCTGTTCTCATTACCCTGTTAGGGCCACCTCTCCTATCTGCCACAAGTGGGGGCAAAGGGAAGGGGTCTCTCCCATCATGACACTACCACAGAGCAGATAAGAGTTGGGGTTAGCTCTCCCACACTCACTCCCTCAGGTATTGCTTACCCACAACCCCACATCCAGGGTCAGAGCTACTGTGATGCCCAAGTGAGGTACAGGACCTGCTCTCCTGAGTGCTACAGCAGGTGAGCTACAGGGCCAACTCCACTGCTCTGATAGCTTGGGGCCACCTCTCCTGCCTGCCATAGGTGAAGGTGTGTTTCAGAGGTGAGACATCTCTCCTTTGCCCATGTCACTGCACAGCAGAAAAATGGCAGGAATAGCTCTGCTCTCCCAGCTCACACCCTCAGGCCATCTTGCCTGATCCCCCTGCCATCAGCTTTATTGTGCTGATCAGGTGAGGTGCAGGGCCCAATTTACCGAGTGCTGCAGCTGTTGAGGGGCATAAACAGTTCTCCTGCTCTCGTGCCCCCAGGGCCAGCTCTCACACAAGTCCCCGGTGAGTGTGGAATGAGTTCTGCATAGCCCTCAGATATCAATGTATCCCTGGGTGGCATCTCAGACCAGGGATGTCTGCCCTGCCATTGGTTTTTAGAGAACCCTGATGCTGCAGAGCCACAGACCCAAACATGGTCCTCTATGGGAAGCACAAGCCAGGACTGGACCATTGTCCCAAGTGGCACCACCAGCTACTCACACTAGGTTATTTCTCACTACCTCAAGTCTTCAGTTATGCCTCTCTTCATTGTGCTCACATCCTTCTGTTTCTCTTTCTCTCCCATTTCTCCACCACTTACTTGCTCCTCTTGGTGGTGTCTGGGTTTCTATCTCGGGTATTGTGTCCCACCCATGGATTATGGCACCAGGCTGGGGTCATATTGGGCCTAGTCTGCTCCCTTCCAGGTCTGTGTGGTGTCAGACTGATCATCATCTCAGGAGAACTCCTGGTCTGGGTCCGATGGCACCTGTGTGGTGGTCTTCTCAGGCTCACTCCTTGCCTGGACCCACCTGAGTAGTCGAATACAAGGGTCGTCTATCTCCGGATCACTCAAACCCTAGGCCTATAGTCTTAGGCAGAATTCTTCTAGTCTCAGGCTTGCTTCCTGATCTGGAACCCAATCCAGGCCTTCCTGGTAACAGGCTGATGATTGTCTCAGGCTTGCTATTTTCAGGGAATGTTAGGCTACTAATCATTCAAATGGTCATAGGCTAGAACACAAACATAGACATAGTCTCTCTCCTCTCTGCCACCTACTGACACAACAAATTTGTCCTATTAAAATTTCTGGTTTGCCTCTTCTAATTCCAACTAGGAATGCCACCGTAGGCATTTGCCTAAATTATACCATGAGTCATAAGAAAAAAAATTAAAGAATGACTGAGATTGAGTGAGCTGAGAATCAGATGAAATGAAGAAAAACCCTGGAAATTGATCATAAACAAAAAAAGTAGACAGGCTTTCTGTGATAAGATACTTACCCATTCTGTCCTCACTAGTAGCTTCTGGGTTGTTACCTATCATTGCTATGATAATAATGAATGTATTGTTTATAGATCAAAAGAAAAAAGATGGCATTAGAACCACTTGAAACTCAATCCTTCTGAGATTCTTGGACAAATATTTAATAAATATTTCTATCTTTTAATCCTGGAAATGTTTTTATTGGTTATTTTATTTATTTACATTTCACATGTTACCCCTTTTCACACTCCCCCTTCCTCCTGCTTCTATGAGGGTGTTCCCCCACCCACCCACTCCTACCTCACCATCCTAGCATTCCCTTCCACTGTGGCATTGAGCCTCCACATAACCTAGGGCCTCCCCTCCCACTGATGCCAGATAAGGCAATCCTCTGCTACATATGCAGCTAGAGCCATGGGTCCCTCCGTGTGTACTCTTTGGTTGGTGGTTTAGTCCCTGGGAGCTCTGGGGGATTTGGTTGGTTGATATTGTTGTTCTTCCTATGGTGTTTTAAATCCCAACAGCTCCTTCAAACCTTCCCCTAACTACTCCACTGGGGTCACCATGCTCAGTCCAATAGTTCGCTGCAAACATCTCCATCTGTATTGGTCAGGCTCTGGCAAAGACTCACAGGGAATAGCTATAACAGGCTGCTGTCAGCAAGTGCTTCTTGGCATTAGCAATAGTGTCTGGGTTTGGTGTCTGCATATGGGATGGATTCCCCATGTCAGGCAGTCTCTATATGGCCTTTTCTTCAATCTCTGCTCCAATCTTTATCCCTGAATTTCCTTTAGACAGAAGCAATTCTGGCTTAATATTTTTGAGATGGGTGGGTGGCTCCATACTCAGCTGGAGGCCATGGTTAACCATTGGATATGGTCTCTACAGGTTCTGTACTGGCTGGTTTTGTACTTGACACAGGCTGGAGTTATCACAGAGAAGGGAGCTTCAGTTGGGGAAATGCCTCCATGAGATCCAGCTGTGGGGCATTTTCTCAATTAGTGATCGAAGGAGGAAAGCCCCTTGTGGGTAGTGCCATCCCTGGGCTGGAAGTCTTGAGTTCTATAAGAGAGCAGGCTGAGCAAGCCAGGGGAAGCAAGCCAGTAAGAAACATCCTTCCATGGCCTCTGCATCAGCTCCTGCTTCCTGGCCTGCTTGAGTTCCAGTCCTGACTTCCTTTGGTGATGAACAGCAACATCAAAGTGTAAGTTGAATAAACCCTTTCCTCCCCAACTTGCTTCTTGGTCATGATGTTTGTGCAGGAATAGAAACCCTGACTAAGACAAGTTCTATCTCCCCTTTGTTGGATATTTCGGCTAATGTCATCCCCTTTGTGTCCTAGGAAACTCTTGCCTTCCTGGCATCTGGGGTGTTCCAATGGCTAACACCAGTTCCCCATCCCACACTGCTACAAACGCCTGTTCAGTTTCCTAACCCTCTGTATTTCTCCCCTGTCTTGTCCCATACTGCATCCTGCCTCCATTTTTCCCTCCCCCTCCTCTCTCCTTTCCAGGTACCTCCCTCCCTCTACCTCCTGTGATTATTTTGTTCCCCCTTCTAAGTAGACCTAAAGCATCCACACATTGGTCCATCTTCATCTTGAGCTTCATATGGTCTGTGGGTTGTATCATGGGTATTCTGAGCTTTTGGACTAATATCCCCTATCTCTGAGTACATACAATTTGTGCTCTTTTGTGAATGGGTTACCTCACTCAGAATGATATTTTCTAGTTCTATCCAGTTGCCTGCGAATTACATGAAGACAAAGCAGCAACCTAGAGATTGGGAAAAGATCTTTACCAACCCTACATCCCACAGAGTGTTAATATCCAATATATACAAAGACCTCAAGAAGTTAGACTCCAGAGAATCAAATAACTCTACTAAAATTGGAGTACAGAACTAAACACAGAATTCTCAACTGAGGAATATTGAATGACTAAGAAGCACCTAAAGAAACGTTCAACATCCTTAAGTCATCAGGGAGATGCAAATCAAAACAACCCTCAGATTCCACCTCACACAAGTCAGAATGGCTAAAATAAAAAATGTAGGGGACAGCAAATGTTGCTGAAGATGTGGAGAAAGAGGACCACTCCTCCATTGCTGGTGGGATTACAAGCTGGTACAACCACTTTATAGTCAGTCTGGCTGTTCCTCAGAAAATTGGGAATAGATCTACCGCAGGACCCAGCTATACCACTCCTGGGCATGTACCCAACATATAACAAGGACACATGATCCACTATGTTCATAGCAGCCAGAAGCTGGAAACAACCCAGATGTCCCTCACCAGAGAAATGGATACCTCCCCAGGTCTGTATGCAGCTAGCTAGAAACTCATAACTGTTTTGGCTTCAAGTGAAATTAAATGTAAATTACCAAGAAAATGCAAGTTTACAAGTACTATTAATTGGTTCTTTAAATAAATCATCTTGAATTTCTGAAAGAGTCTCTGGGAAAAGGTTCAATACTCAGTTCTCTTAAGTTCTCAGTTCTGCTCTCAAAGGTAAGCTCAGATCCATGAAAAACAATCAATAAGCAGAGATTATGGGACTAAATTCATACATTTACTGAACACTCCACTGCCCATGCTGCTGAGTTTCAGGCAATTGTGAGGGTAATAATTACTAGTCCTTAACTCATGCTGAGCCTGACAAGTTCATCTACTTGACACACAAACTAGAGTTATCTGAAAAAAGAGAATCTCAATTGTAAATATGACTTCATAAGATCCATCTGTAAAGCAGTTTCTTAATTAGTGGTTGATGGGAGAGAGTGCTGTTCAATGGTGGTGTTTCCATCCCTGGTCTGGTGGTCCTGGTTTCTATGAGAAAGCATGCTGAGCAAACCATGAAGAGAAAGTCAATAAGCAGCACTGCTGCATGGCCTCTGCATCAGCTCTTGCCTCCAGGAGCCTCAAGTTCCTGTCCTGACTTTTTTCAATGATAAACAGTTCTGTAGAAATGTAGGCCAAATAAATACTTTCCTCCTGTACTGGCTAGTTTTGTGTGTCAACTTGACACAGGCTGGACTTATCACAGAAGGGAGCTTCAGTTGGGGAAGTGCCTCCATGAGATCCAGCTGTGGGGCATTTTCTCAATTGCCCCTTGTGGGTGGTGCCATCCCTGGGCTGGAGGTCTTGGGCTCTATAAGAGAGCAGGCTGAGCAAGCCAGGGGAAGCAAGCCAGTAAGAAACATCTCTCCATGGCCTCTGCATCAGCTCCTGCTTCCTGACCTGCTTGAGTTCCAGTCTTGACTTCCTCTAGTGATCAACAGCAATGTGGAAGTGTAAGCTGAATAAACCCTTTCCTCCCCAACTTGCTTCATGGTCATGATGTTTGTGCAGGAATAGAAACCCTCACTAAGACAAATTGGTACCAGCATAGTGGGGTATTCCTGTGACAACCTGACCATGTTTTGGGGAGGACTGTGGAAGGACTTTGGAACTTTGAGCTAGAAGAACCAATGATTGCTAAGAACTCTGTGGGATATTCTGTAGGAGCTTGGAAGATCATGTTGAGAACAGTGCAGAAGATGGAGGCCTGGCTTGTGAAATTTCAGAGGGAAGATTAAAGACTCTTATCAGGGCCATGTTGTTTTGATTGTGAAGATTCTGTGGTTCTGGTTAGATGGGGCTGAAGTATCAGCTGTGATTAACAAGATTCCAGAACTACTAAAGTAAAAACTTTACATTACTGGGACTATTGATGCTGGTTAGCTGGAGCTAAGATATTAGCGGTGATTAAGAAGAGACCAGCATCATTGAGGTAACATCTTCTGGGAAGTGTTTTTTGAGAGCAAAGAGACTGTGTTCCAGAGATAGCCAAGGTTGTACCTTGTGCTGCAGCAGGACTTAGTAATGTGTAAGAGTCACCCAGGTGGTACTGGTTTTGACAGCATGAAGGGGTCATGAAGAGCAGCTGAGGCTTGGCACAGTGAGAGGCCATGGAAGGCCATTGGTGAAGAGGCAGCATCGGTTTGCAATTGATGGCCCAGGACTGAAGGGGTCTATGAAGAGCAGCTGAGGCTTGATACAGCGAGGGGCCATGGAAGGCCATTGGTGAAGGGGCAGCATTGGTTTGCAATTGATGGTCTAAGACTGAAGGGGTCATGCAAAGGAGTTGAGGCTTGGCACCATGAAGAGAGCCTATGAGAGGCTATTGGTGAAGCCTAGTTAAAGCGAAAGACAGTGTTTTAGTGATGACAGTACCATGAATGACCACCAAGGACAGCAGCAGCAGTGGAGTAC
>NW_022196907.1:208619-213046 GCF_008632895.1 Mastomys coucha | reverse complement strand
GTGATCAACAGCAATGTGGAAGTGTAAGCTCAATAAACCCTTTCCTCCCCAACTTGCTTCATGGTCATAATGTTTGTGCAGGAATAGAAACCCTCACTAAGACACCTCCCAAACTTGCTTTTTGGTCACAGTATATTGTCACAGCAATAGAAACTCTGCCTAACACAGCAGTTTAGAGACTATTTTGAAAAGTTTTTAGGATGAGAGCATGGCTGCAGATCAAAGGTACTCATTTTATAATCTCTAATAGCTCTCTTATAAATGGAAAGGAGATTCTAGGTACAAATCTCCTTGCAGGACACACCAGTATCAGTTCTTCCAAACTCAAAGAAATGTTAGCAGTGGTGTTTTGTATCACAAATAATAGCTCAATTATAAATAATGATAGTAATGTTAGCATTTTGTTTTAAAATCAGAATAATTAAGAAATACTATATGGGAGAAAAAAAGTTAAAAATAAAGTTCATAGTAGTTCCATACTTTCTGGACAAAGCAATTTCAATGAGAAATGTAGGTTTGAATATATGAACTCTTGTTCCCCAGTTGATAGAGCTTTGAGGGAAAATTTACATGGTGCTGTTATACTAGAAGTAGTATGACACTTGAGGTAGAATGTAGGAGGTCCTATCATTGCCCTATTTCCAGTCTATTCCCTTTGTGCCTGCAGCAAAAGATGTGCACATTCAGCTTCTTATTCCTGCCAATTGCAGTCATATTTTCCCACCACAATGGACTCCACTCTAGCAAATAAGCTTAAATAAACTTTCTCTACCTTAAAAAAAGGCACATAGTCTCTTCCACAAAGTAAGTTAGGAAATACATAGATATACCTACTGATATCTGAGTACACTTTCCAGCAGGTTGATCCCTGTATAGTCCTGTATCATTCATCATAACTGAAGACATACAAGACAAATTGTCCAAAGAAGTTGCTCTGTTTCCCTGCAGATAATGTTTGGTCAAGGGACAGACTTAAGACTCAATCTTTGGCAATGACTTCATTCATTGATAATCAACAGCAAGTTCAGGGAGATGCTATCCAGAGATTTTTAAGCCTAGAGACCATGTAAAACATAGAGCTACTCAATAACATCACAATAACTGCAAGTGTAGTAGATAAAATCTATCTTTTGTAACTAAAAGAGTGGCACTATTTATTGTTGCTCATGGTTTCATATGATAAAGTTCATCACAGTGAGGGAAAGCATGGGAAAGCATCTGACACCAAAAGTAGACAGGAAGCAGAGGAGAGAAAACCAGAAAGAATCTAGGGATAAGATATCCACAAGCTAGCCCCAGTTATTGACTTTCTCCAGCTAAAATATATCTCACTCAATTTTCAGAACCTTCCAAGATAGCATCACTAGCTAGGAACCAAGCAATTGAATCACAAACATATGGGGCGCATTTCAGATTTAAACTATAGCAGAAAAAATGTTTTCTCTAGTTGCTTGTGTTACAGAACATGATAACTTTTATTTAGGCTTTGGAGTAAATTTCTCTGTCTTACAAATAAATAGAGAAAATCTCAAAAATGTGTTCATTGACTACTTTTGAGGGGCAGAGGTTGAGACAAGGTTTTCTGTGTAGTGCTGTCAGTCATGGAACTTGCTCTTTAGATGAGGGTGTCTTTGATCTCAGAGATGTAACTGCTTCTGCCTTCTGAATGCAGGGATTAAGGACCTGCAGCACCACACCCAGCTTTTTGTTTCTAGAGATGTCATCTGATTCTAAACCCATAACTGACCAGTGTAGAGAGAGTAAGAGATTGGAGAAAGTTTATTGCCAAAGGAAGAGGAGGTAGAATAAAGGTGAGAGGCAGAGATGGTAGGTTACTACAAGGAAGTGGTATCTTCTGGAAACATCAGGGTGACTGCACTTATAATTCGCAGAGATTTCAACAGCGTGCCAATGTCTATCCATGCCCAAGAAAAATTATAGCCTATCATGGAAAGAGAAATTAGGCAAAATGTTCAACCCCTGAATAGTGAGAAGGAACTACTGGCAATGGTTAGTTTCTGGGAAAGGACAGTTAGTTTTCTCTAAAAGTAAAGTCCCTGATAAGTTGAATACACTCAGGTGGAAAATTACACATTCAAGAACATCTGATCTTTTTGCACAAATTATCCTAGATTGTGGGCCTGGAAAGACATGAGTTTGGATGGGAAGAAAAGTGGGGAAATGGGATAGATCAGAGAAGAGTGGAAGGGAGGAACATTAAACTTCAGAATTTGTCATAAAAAAATCTCAAAGAACTCATTAAAAATAAAACAAGACTAGTTTTAGAATGGTAAATTCCTCATAATTCACATCTAAGTTAGATATATTATGGAAACTCTATTCTTTTTACACAGAAACAACCTTGGTTTAAGGAAATTTGATCTCATTCACATTTCTTCTTCAGTATACCATTTAGCTAATAAAGTAATGAAGTTATTATTTATTCACTCACTCATTTATTCAAATTAATACATCACACTTTTTTATATTCTTCAACTTTCACACATTATCTACTCAGTCATATAACTTTTGTACAAATACTAACCTTAGTATCTATCTTATCATGAAGCATTTTTAAACCAACTGTAGTAGAAAGATGGGAAGTGAAATTGTGGTTACTGAAGACAGTTTTTATTCCACAAGATTAAAATTTTCTAGAGGAATTACACAACAACATGAGTATACTCAGACTTATAAAACTGAAACTTAAAAATGGATTTAGAAAAATTGGAACCATGTTAGACCATAAGAAGGATAGAATATTTTCTAATATTTTGAGTTGAATCCTCCCGAAGAAAAAGGGTAAGTAGAGCTGGGAGTGGTGATGCACTCCTTTAATCCCAGCACTTGGGAGGCAGAGGCAGGTGGATTTCTGAGATCCAGGCCAGCCTGGTCTACAGAGTTCCAGGACAGCCAGTGCTACACAGAGAAACTCTGTCTTGAATCTCTTCCCGCCAAAAAAAAGGTAAGCAGTTGGGGAATGTCTTTGAAAAGACTTGCAAGAGAAGCTGTACCCACCCCAACCCAGGGCCCAGCAGTTTGCTTGGCACCAAGGCTTATTTTGATGCAGAATGCTCTCCTGTGTAAAGAGTTGGGCTCTCAGAAGAAATCTAGCACAGACAGCAGGAAGATATTAAAATACTGGGAGGTTGATGCAGATATAATCTAGCACCTCACCATGACCACACAAAATACTTTGAACCATATTATGGTGGAAAACATGGGTTCTTCAGAGTGAAATTAACAGTGACTTTCATTACATTTCAGTACACATTTGGGTCCATGTTGTGGCTCAAAGGAGCATTTTGAAGAGCCATTGAGAAGTTAAGTAGGAAAGGTTCCAACTGCTTGGATAAAAATGCTTTACAGGATACTTTCCTATCCATAACGTAATTACCTCTGTGCTGGCTGGTTTTGTGTGTCAACTTGATACAAGCTGGAGTCATCACAGAAAAAGGAGCTTGCAGTTGAGGGTATACCTCCATGAAATCCAGCTATAAGGCATTTTCTCAATTAGTGATCAAGGGAGGAAGGGCCATGGTGGGTGGTGCCATTCCTGGGCTGGTAGTCTTGAATTCTATAAGAAAGAAAGCTGAGCAAGGCAGAGGAAGCAAGCCAGTAACTGACATCCCTCCATGGCCTCTGCATCAGCTCCTGCTCCTAACATACATGAGTTCCAGATCTGACTTCCTTTGGTGATGAACAGCAATGTGGAAAGTGCAAGCTGAATAAACCCTTTCCTCCCCAATTTGCTTCTGGTTATGATGGTTTTTGCAGGAATAGAAACCCTGACTAAGACAACCTCTATAGTGACTTATTAAAAACATTGTGTTTATCAGTTATATTTTATATGCAAGAAATACTAAGCCTGTTGTCCAAAATGAATGAGGTACACCCTATAAGCAAGTACCCTGGTCCTCTGAATAATGTTCCATTACACCATGTAAACACATTTCCAAATGATCACCCATTATCACTCATAAGCCAAATGAGCTTTACCTAAAGCTTCCACCTCTCACAACAGTATCAGCTCAAACTTAGCCTCTGATAGGAAAAATTTAAAAGCCTGCAAGTATATCTGATACCTATTTTCTTTTTTCTTTTAGATATTTTCTTTATTTACATGTAAATTTCTCCATTCCCAGTTTCCCCTCCAAAAAACAAAGAAACAAACAAAAACAACAAAAACAAACCCCTGTTGCCTCCCACTTCCCCATGCCTGCCACCCCGCCCTCTCCCACTTTCTGGCCCTGGCATTCCCCTGCACTGGGGCACAGAACCTTCACAGGGCCGAGGTCCTCTCCTCCTATGATGATTGAATTTGCAATCCTCTACTATACACATGCTGCCTGAATAATCAGACTCTAGAAAGTCTTTAATTTCTTTCTTTATTCCTTCCTTGACCAGATTATCATTGAGTAGAGTGT
>NW_022196907.1:173884-206019 GCF_008632895.1 Mastomys coucha | reverse complement strand
GGCTGCTCTGGTCTTAGAAACTCACAGGAGAGAAGATGGCGGCTCTCACTGGAGACTCTGGGTCAAGGAGGTCCCTGGAGGCAGGCCCTCCACTTGCAAGGAAGGGGCAGCTAAGGTTGCTGATCCACCTCTGTCACTTGGAAGCTGAGAGGATCCTGTCCCTGCCGCCCTGGGGCTCCCCTACGGGGCCTGTGCCTCCTGGCCGGCTGCTCCTGGCTTAGGAACTCACCAGAGAGAAGATAGCAGCTCTCACCGGAGACTCCATATTTTCAAGAACTATATACCTTGGGTCTATTTACCCCTAGTGCCAGCCAGACTATGGGAAGTAATTTAATACATTTATTGAATATATGACATTCAATAAATTTGTATATATTTACCTAAACTCTCATTTCCGTCTTGTAGTATATGAAATCAAGCATTTCTTGATGGAATTGAATTCCAATTTACCAGGCTGTTTTCTTAAGCTATAAGAATTTTATTCCTCCATAACTTGTACCTTTTCTCACATGTTATATGCTCATGTCAACAGTGCCATGAATCTGATTGATGTGATTGAATCCTCATCTCTAGAAATTTTTCATCTGACCAAACTGAAACCATCCTAGACATTGAACTGCATAAAAACCTTCTCCCTTTCCCCATTCAAATTATTTTTAAAATATTTTATGATAAGTATAATATTTGGGATTGCTGCTTGAGTGCAATGATATGATTGAACAGGAAATGTTAAATACATTGACGAAAGACAATTCTCTAAAAATCCAAAGTTTATTTTTCCTTATTATCTGTATTATGTTAATCTTAAAGTCCTCAAAAATATATTGTGATGTATTTTTTCATCCAATTGTTATTGTATCTATATTAAATTGAAAGAGAAAGGGGGTATATGGGAATAGTAAGAAGAAGGAAAGGGGAAGGGTAAATGGTGTAATTAGAATACTATCTTAAAAATAACCAAAACAAAAAAAAAAAATCCTCCTTCTCCCCTGGACACCTACAGCAGTTAGAACTTACATTGGGTTTATGAGAGTGTGTGAGCTGGCACTGTTCATTGCCAGCTGCAGCTCTCAAGAGAGTGGGTCCTGTACCTCACCTGGGCAGCACAGTAGAGCTAGACCTGGTGGAGGGGAGCAGGTGTTCTGTCTTTTGGCTAAGGGTAGAGGAGAGTTGGTCTTGCAGCTTATCTACATTGTGGTCAAGAGGGTTTAGGGGTAACACCCTCTCCTCCTCTCCCCTGCCACTTAGTTAATTAGTACAGCTGGCCTGAAGTCATGAGAGCAAGAAAGCTAGCCCTGCCTTTTACCAGCTCTCTATGTTTGATGATTTCCTTCACTCCCTAATATTGGTTGTCCTGAAACCCGATTTTAAGACAAGTTTGGCTTCAAACCCCCTATACCTGCTGCTGAAATGCTGGGATAAATTTAAATTAAATTTTTGTAAAAAATGCTGGTAAGCAACATTACACCCAGCTCTAGATGTTTTTTAAATTTATTTCTACAAGTTGGAAGTTTGACTGGATGGGATCTTGCCCTTGTACAAAGCTTAAGTCCAAGTGGATCAAGGACCTCCACTTAAAACCACATACACTAAATGTAATAGAAGAGAAAGTGAGGGAGAGCCTTGAACACATGGGCACAAGAGAAAATGTCCTGAACAGAACACCAATGGCTTATGCTCTAAGATCAAGAATTGCCAAATGGGACCTCATAAAATTGCAAAGCTTCTGTAAGGCAAAGGATACTGTCAATAGGACAAAATGGCAACCAAAAGATTGGAAAAGATCTTTACCAATCCTCCATTTGATAGAGTGTTAACATTCAATATATACAAGGAACTCAAGAGTTATAATCCAGAGAACCAAGTAACTCTATTAAAAATTGAGTACAGAGCTAATCAAAGCATTATCAACTGAAGAATATCAAATGACCAAGAAGCACATAAAGAAATGTTCAACATCTTTAGTTATCAGAGAAATGCATCCTGCGTCAAAACGACCCTGAGAGTCCACCTCACACCAGACAGAATGGCTAAGATTAAAAACTCAAGTGACAGCAAATGCTGGTGAGGATGTGGAGAAAGAGGAATACTCCTTCGTTGCTGGTGGGACTGCAAGCCTGGTACAACACTCTGGAAATCATTCTTGAGGTTCCTCTGAGAATTGGACATAGTACTACCTGAGGACCCAGCTATACCACTCCTGGGCATATACCCAGAAGATGCTCCAATATGTAATAAGGACACATGCTCCACTATGCCCATAGTAGCCATATTTATAAGCTAGAAGCAGGAAACAACCCAGATATCCTTCAACAGAGGAGTACATACAGAAAATATGGTACATTTGCACAATGGAATACTACTCAGATATTAAAAACAAGGGCTTCATGAAATTTGCAGGCAAATATATGGAACTAGAAAATATCATCCTGAATAAGGTAACCCAGTCACAAAAGAACAGACATGGTGCATATTCACTGATAAGTTGATATTAGCCCAAAAGCTCAAAATCACCATGATACAATTCACAGATCATATGAAGCTCAAAAGGAAGGAAAACCAAAATGGGGGTGCTTCAGTCCTTCATAGAAGGGATACAAAATACTCATGAAAGATAGAGTTTAGGAGGGACTTAGGAGGAAGAAAGGAGGGAGGAGGGGGAAAGGAGACAGGATCAGGTATGAGAGGAGATAAGGATGATTTACAGAGGGTCAGGAAATTGAACAAAAGTATGTTGCAATGGGGTATGGTGAACTGGGGTAGCCACCAGAAAGTCCTGAATGCTAGGAAAGCAAAAGGAGCCCAGAACTCAACAGGGATGACATTAGCTGAAGTACCCAGCGAAGTTGAGGGAGAACATGTAGAGACCCTATCTAGAGGTTAGGCAAGGCCCCCAGTTGGGGGGATGGGGCCACCCACTCATCTCCAAATTTTTAAGGCAGAATTGCTCCTGACTAAAGGAAATATGGGGACAAAGTGTGGAGCAAAGACTGAAGGATAGGCCATCCAGAGACTGCCCCACCTGGGGATCTATCCTATATACAGACATCAAACCCAGACACTATTGCAAATGCCAAGCAATGCTTGCTAATAGGAGCCTAATATAGCTGTCTCCTAAGAGGCTCTGACCAATACAGATGCAGATGCTCAAAGCCAACCATTGGACTGAGCACAGGGACCCCAATGGAGGAGTTAGGGAAAGGACTGAAGGAGCTGGTGTGGTTTGTAACACCATAGGAAGAACAACAATATCAACCCACCAGACCCCTTAGAGCTCCCAAGAACTAAACCACCAACCAAAGAGTACACATGGAGGGACCCATGGCTCCAGCTATATGTAACAGAGGATGGCCTCATCTAGCATCAATGGGAAGAGAGGCCCTTGGTCCTGTGAAAGCTCAATGCCACAGTGTAGGGGAATGCCAGGGAAGTGAGGGGGGAGTGGGTGGGTAATTGGAGGAGCACCCTCATAAAAGCAGGGGAGGGAGAATGAGATAGGGGGGTTTCAGAGGAGGAACTGGGAAAGAGGATAACATTTTAAATGTATATAAATAAAATATACAATAAAATACAAGAATTCTATGTTACTAGGGGCTAGTATATTTTTCAGGTAGGACAGAATATAAATCCAAAGATGTGTGACTGGTTTGGTTCCCACGTTTCTCTTTTGTGAGCCTTCAGAGTACCAAAGAGAACATAGGAGTGTAGAGGCATTTTACTCAAATAACATGGCTGCTGTGGCATAGGATCACATCCAAAGCACTTCTAGGTCCATATGATCCAGCTGGAATGACACACCTTTAATCCCTCTGGCTAGAATGCAGATATGCCTATATATACATATAAATGTATATACATATATATATATGTGTGTATACATATACATATATGTACATACATACACATACAGATATGGAATACAGATATGGAATGACACACCTTTAATCCCTAATAAGAAAACTAAAGTTAATTAGTAGAAGAAAAGGAACATGTTTGAAAACGACATCTGAAGTGCAAAGTGATGAATCAGAGAAAGATTTAACAGAATGAGTCAGACATAGGATATGCTCAACTCACACAAGAAATAGCAGAGAAAGCGAGGCTTTTTAAGAGCAGCCATATTTGAAAGTGAGTCACTTAGGAGACAGTGCAGTGAGTGTAGGGGAGTTGAGTTAGTTTGTGAGCTCATGTAGTCCAGTGCAGGTCAGCAGAGGCAACTGAAGTCAGAGAATAAGGAGGAGCTAGAAGATTAGAACAAATTTCCAGAGAGGAGAGGTAAAGAGTAGAAGTCTGAGATCAAGAGGTGCAATGCATCAATCTTCCTGAGACGGAAAAATAAAATGAATTTTACAATTGTACTGAGGACCCATAAGGAAAGGAAAGAGGAGATCATATAGGAGTGTTGTATAGAGGGAGAGGGTACAGGAAAAGAGAGTTGTAAGTGTGGGGCTTTGAAGGCAGGTGTGGAAACCTAGTACAGTGGAAACTTCCTGGAATCTGTGGAGGTGATCCTAATGAGGACTCCTAGAAGTGGGTGACACTGAGTCTTAAACTGGCCATCACTTGCACCAGGTGAGGGTTCCAGTGGCATGTTTGGGTTGCATACAATTGAGTTGTTGGTCAAAAGGGTCCCATGGTAATCCCCAAAGAACAACATTTAAAAACATCAAAAAATATTTCACAATATCTAAAATACCATATAGCCACATTTAAGAACTCTGAAGAATAAGAAATTGAAATGCATAGACTATGAATCTAGCTAAAGAAAGAAAACAATATTTGCATGGAAAGAAAAAGATATGATTATTATTCCAATACTGAATAAGTTTTGTTAGTGAGCAGCTTCTTAGCATCTGGAAATCAACTGATTGAAAGGCATGGTTAGGGGCCAGTGAGATGGCTCAGCGGTTAAGAGCACCAACTGCTCTTCTGAAGGTCCTGAGTTCAAATCCCAGCAACCATCCGTAAGGAGATCTGACTCCTTCTGGAGTGTCTGAAGACAGCTACAGTGTAGTTACATGTAATAAATAAATCTTAAAAATAAAAAGAAAGAAAGAAAGAAAGAAAGGAAGAAAGAAAGAAAGAAAGAAAGAAAGAAAGAAAGAAAGAAAGAAAGAAAGAAAGAAAGGCATGGTTAAGAAATTCTCCTCTCCTTTTATCAATTTTATTATTATTAATCATTCCATTCATTTACATCTAAAATGATACACCACTTCCTGATTACCCCTCCACAAACCTCCCATCCCACATCTGCCCTCTCCTCCCCTCCCTTAATATATATTAACCCCTTCAAAGCCTTGATGAAACTGCCACCTAGTAAGACATTGTTGAAGGAGAAGGCCTGGATGAAAGGATATCAAGAAAGTTTCATATGAAATGCATTGAACAAGACAGGTAGGAAGCAATAAGAATCTGCCCAAGGAAGTGGTGGCGCACTCCTTTAATCCCAGCAGTTGGGAGGCAGAGGCAGGTAGATTTCTGAGTTCAAGCCTAGTCTGGTCTACAGAGTGAGTTCCAGGACAGCCAGGGCTATACAGAGAAACCCTGTCTCAAATCCTGCCCCCCAAAAAGAATCTGCTCAAGGGTCCCTGAATGTTCATGGAAGGTGGCTTTGCAAAGATTGAACAATGATTATGAAAGCATTCAAGGAATGCTTACTGGCAAACTGCCTAGCACAATGCCGCATAGTGAAACCAATACCAAATTTTGTTTCTTTTCCTTTTCTTTCTTTTCTTTTCTTTTCTTTTCTTTAAAGCTTCCTACATGGTGGTTCCTTCTTCTAGCCTTCAGTATGGCTTAGATACAGAAAGAGTAGTTATAGAGCTTCAGAGACATTTTAACTCAGAAACTGAGCTGCCAGCCGAATCCTCTGGACAATGGAGATGCTGAAGCCATTATGATTCCTGAGTAGTGCCATAATGTTTCACATCCTTTCACAGGTTAGAGTTTTAATTTTAATATTTCATATACAAACTTTTGAAAATTAGTTTTTCAAATCATATCTGGAATCTGTATTTCTCCAGGAGCTATTTATCCTATATTATATGTTCTTTTGGTTTCCTGAAATCTTTAATTGATTCACATTTCAAAAGGATCATTAGTGTCTTATTTAAGCCACAGATGGTTCCCAGTACTTAGAGAACATTTTGATAGTGGAAAACTATAAAGATTAATGCATGATCTAATTCCAGATCCAGCTTATTCAATTTCTGAAGTCCTTTTGAAAATTCAGTTAAAATTGTCAGAAGAATTGGAAGCTAAGAGCAAAGATACCTATTTTGCCATGAAAGATAGTGAGAGTTTCAGCCCTGAGATCTATATTTAGTTCTTGGTTGGCATATGCAGGGAAAAAATATAGCCAAGAGGGGTTTCAAAAGTCTGTTTTCTGTAAATGCATTGTTGACTTCCCCTTAGGAGATTACAGATGCTAAATCCTTGGCCTACTTCTGAAGGAAATTTTAGTCTTGTGATAAGAATACAGAATAGATCAGTTCAAATGATTTTAAGTTGTCTACATTGAAAATTTTTAGCAACTTGAGCTTAAGAGATTTTTAACATGATTTATAATATCACTAAACACATTACCATCCCAAAATACACACACACACACACACACACACACACACACACACACCAACACAGAAATCCCAGCCTACTTCAGAAACCCTCTGCTTTTCTTTTTTGTCAACCCTTACCTTTTGCTGAATTTTGTTATGCAATGACCTCCATGGTGGTGACTGGTCTTTTATTTTGCTGTTACACATAAATTTGCCCCCCCTAAAATTGACAGAAACTCACAAGAATGTGTTTGTTTTATTGTTTACTTTCTCATACACATGATAGAGCAAATGAGTCTACCATCTACTGAAAAGAACTCAAGTAGAATCTGTCTTTGGATTCTGTTTAGAATTTTAATCACTAATAAAGTAAGGTGTGCTTGACTTTATTACATATAGTACTGTGTTGTAATACACTTACTGAAGCTATTACATATAAAGACTAAAGGAGAACAAAGTTAGTAACCTGACCAGATTTTCTTCTAGACAGCAGTTATGAGATGACTTTGATTAAGGAAATGCAAAAATTCAGAAAGGTCACAAAGTGAAGCTTCAACTGACATGTTATAGTATGAATGGTAAATTTACTCCAGCAAAATTATCATTAAGATCCAAGTTCACTGGGTATGAGTCTTTTATATACATAGCCCTCAAGGTTTCAAACCCCTTAATCTAAAAATTAGCAAAGTGAAACAAGCCTACGTTTTTTTTTTTTTTTTTTTTTTTTTTTTTTTTTTTTTTGCCTTCCATGGAAAGTTAAGAAACTCATGTTAATCCAGTCTTTGGGCTGTCCCAGATCAGTCAGTATTTTATCCACATAATCCTGATGTGTAAAGTCCTCTAAGATGGTGGAAGTAGAAACTAGAGTTCTAAAAACCAGGAAGCATGATTGTCAGAGAAAGAAAAGGTTTTTAACCATGAGGAAAAAATGATCATAATGTTTTGTTTTTATGTTATAATTAATTTCCAGTCTAGACGGGGTAACTTTCTTCTTACCTGAAATTATCTAACACCTCACTGTCAGAATTATCATGCTCAATAAAAGTTCAAGTGACACACACCTATAACTCCAACTACTGGTGAGTCATACACAGGAGAAATTCTTGAACCCTGGAGCTAGAGGTCAATGTCCCTAGCTTTCGTGGGAGCCCTATTCTTCAAGGAAAGAGACTGTATCAACCAAAGGCTATATAGTTTCTTTTATCTTATTCTTACTCACACTTGATTAAAAGTTTTCAAAATACTATCAGTTAAAAGTCTCACTCTGCCAATAAAAATAATAGAAGTGAAATGTGAAGCTCACATTCACATTTACTATTTAAATATGAGAAAAAACACAATGTTCCATAATGCAGTTATAGACTAAAGTCAGTATAAATAGAAGATGACCCCAGGTAAAGGTTTGTGAATAAAGCTGCCAGATTCAGATCCTCATTTTCATGAACTGTGAAATGGAAATAATACTTTCAGGAAGAAACAGGCACAACTGTAGTGTCAGTGCTTAGGAGGTAGAAACAAGGGGATCAGGAATTCAAAGTAAACCTCTGACATATAGATATTATTGATGATTGTGATCTATTGTATGGCTGCTGGGAATCAAACGCAGCTCCTTTGCAAGAACTGCAAAGACTCTTAAGCACTGAGCCATCTCTCTATGCCACAACAAGAAATTCTTAATGATTTTGTCACAGTGTTCAGACCAGCTGTCATGATAATCAAAAAGATTACCCTCTTCTGACCTCCCTCTGTACCAAATACACACATAGAGAATAGACATATAGGCAGGCAAAACACTCACACACATATTTTTTAAAAAATAAAGAATTTTTATTGCTAATATATAGTAGCTAATCACTTATAACTAATTTTGGCATTTCACCTCAAAATAGAATATTACACTTGAATTTTTATCTTTTGAAGTTACCATCTATAAATTTCACATCTTCCCAGTAACAAGGGTCAATCATTACCATTAGCCTGGTTTATAGTAAGTCACCTGAACTCAAGTGCTTTCTGGCAATGATTCAGTTAAATTTCCAAGAAATGTGGTACGTTTTTTGAGCAGACAAAATGAAAAGGAATGATGCTGAGTTCAGAATGAGAATGACATGTCATTGCTTATGAAATGTCAGCTGTGAAAGAAAATATGGAAATAAACTGTACATGTGAAGAATTTCCCTATTAAAAGTGCCCTGCATAGTACATATAAGAGGGCTGGCTTAAACTATCTGCAGGGCAGGGTTGCCTATCTACAGAACACTGTGGTAAAAATATGAGTTAGAATCAAGGAAGATGCACCCTGTAGAAATCTCAACTGAAATTTCAAGAGCTTTGTGCCACACTAGGACAGCTGACAGAGCAACAAATGTTGCCTTCATCTGTCAGCAGAAGAAAAGTTTTGACAATTCATGCCACATTTTGCAGGCCTACTAAATCCTATGGGATTGTATTTAAAGGAAGGATTTAGTCTTGTTTCTGTGGAAACCATAACTACTCAGTAAGTCTGTTAAACAAGACAGTTCACAATATGGTATCATATTCAAGATGAATAGCCTTTGAAATATATCATTGATATTATTTTCCTTTCTAGATTTTAAAATGTACCAAAGAAAACTCTAAATCTTTGGTACTGTACTATAAAATGATCAGCCAGCATGCTCCACTGTACTTGAGATCCTATGCTGGATATCAGATTGTCTAACAGTCCCACTTTGAATTGATGAGACATTCCATTTCCTTAACCAGCTTCTAATTGTGTTTCTATTCATTTCTCACCTTAACTAACTACAAAAAGATTGAATCACTTAAAGTATATTGGCTTACCATCATAGGATTTTAAGATATCATCTCATCTATCTGCTATCTATGATATTTATTTCACATCTACTACACTGCCATTTATTGCCAGCACCTGTCACAAGACCTAGCACAAAAGCTAAAAAGCAATCTTATCAATATAAGAGTTTTTGTGGGTCACCTGCAATATTATAAATATTGTGCTCCCTGCTTTACATGAATGATCTTGTTAAATACTCAAGATAGTCCTATGCATTGATATATTGGTGAACACGAGTACACAAATGAAGAATCATAGGTTCAATGAGTCTAGAAAATATGACCTATGTCATTTAGCTATTTAAATCATAGGAATAAAATTCAAAGTTTGATTTGTGGCTGTGAAGATGGCTTAGGTGATAATGTGCTTGCCATGCAAGCATGAGGACCTGTACTCAATCACCAGATGCCTTAGGAAATTCTGGGGAGAGATGGGTCATCAGTTAAGAGAGCTCACTGATCTTTCAAAGGACTCTCAATATCTACACTGAGCAACTCCCACATGCTTGTAATTCCAGTTTCAGGTGAATGCTATGCCTCTGGCCTCTGCAGGCACCTGCACTCACTTGTACATACCCACTGCCTATACACAATTAAAAATTTAAAAAGCCTTATATTTTAATGCTGTTCCATTGTGATACCAAGTTATAATGTCAGAATCAGGGAAGAAGGAAGAAGAGTCCCTAAAGTCAGCCAAACTGATCTAATTGGTGACTTTTGAACCAGCCAAAGGCCTGACCCAAAGGAAGTAAATGGTGTTCCTGAAGATAATAACACAGGAATGTATTCATATACATGCAATGAAAAAAAATAGTAATGTCTGGAAGTTACCCTATAGGGAATAAATTGAAAAGCACTGTAAGTAAGGTAGTCATTAGACTTAATGAGAAATGCTTTTTTTAATATATGTAACTTTTTTACTTTTAGTTGAGGACTACAAAGATATTCCACCAAACCAAAAGCATACTTAATCCTAAATTAGTTATCACTGTAAATAAAAGAGGAAGCAAAATGTAACATGTAGTTTTGAATTTAGCATCTTCACCTCCAGGCAAGGTTGTTTATCATGGCAAAGTTGGCATAGAGTAGAAATTGCTGATTTCATCTGCAGACAAATTACTGCCCAGGAAAAGGACATGCTATGTGGAATAATAGCTCTCCCAAGACAGGGTAAACAGTTCTCATAATCCTGCTTTTCAAAGTTCTCTCAGATGATCTTGGGCCACAAGGCTGAAGACAAATGCTCCAAAGTTATAAGAAAGTATTCGGGCGGTGGTGGCACACGCCTTTGATCCCAGCACTTGGGAGGCAGAGGCAATCAGATTTCTGAGTTCAAGGCCAGCCTGGTCTACAGAGTGAGTTCCAGGACAGCCAGAACTATACAGAGAAACCCTATCTCGAAAAGAAAAAAAAAAAAATGGTGTACAGAACCAACCAAAGAATTCTCAATGTTGTGTTCTTGGATTCGGTTTGATTATTTTTGCATCGATATTCATAAGAGTCTGAAGTTTTCTTTCTTTGTTAGGTCTTTGTGTGGTTTAGGTATCAGAGTAATTGTGGCTTCATAGAACGAACTGGGTGGAGTACCTTCTGTTTCAATTTTGTGGAATAGTTTGAGGAGTATTGGTATTAGGTCTTCTTTGAAGGTTTGATAAAACTCTGCACTAAAACCATCTGGTCCTGGGTTTTTGTTGGTTGGGAGACTATTAATGACTGTTTCTATTTCATTAGCTGATATGGCACTGTTTAGATCACTGATCTGATCTTGATTTAACTTTGGTACCTGATATCTGTCCATTTCATCCAGTTTTGTTGAGTATAGGCTTTTGTAGTAGGATCTCATGATTTTTTGGATTTCCTCAGTGTCTGTTGTTATGTCTCCCTTTTCATTTCTGATCTGTTAATTAGGAGACTGTCCCTGTGCCCTCTAGTTAGTCTGGCTAATGGTTTATCTATTTTGTTGACTTTCTCAAAGAACCAGCTCCTGGTTTGGTTGATTCTTTGTATAGTTCTTTTTGTTTCTATTTGGTTGATTTTAGCCCTGAGTTTGATTATTTCCTGCCTTTGACTCCTCTTGGGTGAATTTGTTTCTTTTTGTTCTAAGGCTTACCTGGGGAGTCATCACTCTCTTCTATATCTATTATCCTTAGGTTTGGTCTTCTCATTGTGTCCTGGATTTCCTGGATGTTTTGGGTTAGGAGCTTTTTGCATTTTTCATTTTCTTTGACTGTTGTGTCAATGTTTTCTACGGTATCTTCTGCCCGTGAGATTCTCTCTTCTATCTCTCATATTCTGTTGGTGATGCTTGCATCTATGTTTCCTGACTTCTTTCCTAAGATTTCTAACTCCAGAGTTGTCTCTCTTTTTGATTTCTTAATTGTTTCTACTTCCATTTTTAGATCCTGGATGGTTTTGCTGAATTCCTTCGCCTGTTTGTTTGTGCTTTCCTGTAGTTCTTTAAGGGATTTTTTTGTTTCCTCTTTAAGGGCTTATACCTCTTTACCTGTGTTCTCCTGTATTTCTTTTTTTGTTTTGTTTTGTTTTGTTTTTTCTTATTAGATATTTTCTTTATTTACATGTAAATTTCTCCATTCCTAGTTTCACCTCCAAAAAACAAAGAAACAAACAAAAACAACAAAAACAAACCCCTGTTGCCTCCCCCCTCCCCATGCCTGCCATCCCATACTTTCCCACTTATTGGCCCTGGCATTCCCCTACACTGGGGAGAATACAGGAGAGTATACACTCTCCTGTATTTCTTTAAGGGGAGTTACTCATGTCCTCCTTAAATTCCTCTATCACCATTGTGAGATATGATTTTAGATCCAAATCTTGCTTTTCTGGTGTTTTGGGATATCCAGGACTTGCTGTGGTGGGAATACTAGGTTCTCATGAAGCCAAGTAGTCTTGGTTTCTGTTGATAGGATTCTTGCATTTGCCTTTTGCCATCTGTTGATCTCTGGTGTTAAATGTTCTTGCTGTCTCTAACTAGAGATTGTTCCTCCTGTGGGTCTGTAAGCCTGTGTCAGTACTTCTGGGAGATCAGCTCTCCTCTGGTAAATCCTGGGTGCAGATGGGTGAGTCCCTGGATTAAAGCACTCTCTGAAGGCAGGTTCTCCACTTTCAGGGAAGGGGCAGAGAGGATTGCTGATCCATCACTGTCACTCCGAGGCTGAAAGGATCCTGTCCTGCCACCCTGCGGCTCCCCTGCGACTCATGAGGCCTGTGCCTCCTGGCTGATCCTGCCTTAGAAAGTCACCAGAGAGAAAATCACTTCCTGTTATTTTTGTTGTTACAGATTGAATTATGTTTGTGTTGCTATCTTCTTTTGTGTTTGTTGAAAGATTACTTTCTTGCTTCTTCTAAGGTGTAGTTTCCCTCCTTGTGTTGGTGATTTCAATCCATTATCCTTTGTAGAGCTGGACTTACGGAAAAATATTGTGTAAATTGGTTTTGTCATGGAATATTTTCATTTTTCCATCCATTTTAATTGAGACTCTTGATGGGTATAGTAGCCTGAGCTGACATTTGTGTTCTCTTAGGGTTGGTATGACATCTGCCCAGGATCTTCTAGCTTTCATAGTCTCTGGTAAGAAGTCTGGTATAATTCTGATAGGCCTGCCTTTATATGTTACTTGACCTTCTTCCCTTACTGCTTTTAATATTCTGTAAAGAACATATAGCCTCAGAGGGCATTTTTCCCAAAGCTGTGGAAATTGTCAGCCCAGAACCTGCCACAGCTGAGCTTCCTGAGGCTACAGATAGTAATGAAAACCAAACCTTAGAGAATGGACAACAGTGATAAAGAACACATACCCACTGCCCTGAGCCCATAGACAGGCAATGCAATGGATATGCCCTCAGCCCTGGATAACTAGATAACCAGACCATAGAGAGTTCATGTGTGAATGCAAGTGATATTAAATAATGTGTGGAATGCTCTAGTTGTATTTGGCTGAATTTAGCTTTAAATCTCTGATCTGGCATGGCAAAAATTGGTCAGATCCCAAGACCCTGGCATAGATACTTCATGCAGAGAAATAATCTGCGTGGACCCTACAGAGATGTGAACACCAGCTGTTTAGGCAGTAAAGCCTACACACTGCTGCTCAGCTCCAGAGGATCTGGAGGGAGCAACAGCAAGATGTACCTTACCTGCATGCCTCTACTGGGGGACTAGGGGAATGCCTGCCAGACTGGAGAGATTAGTGTGAGATTGTGTGAATGAATGAATGCCAGCCCAGTTTAACATTTATTTGCTTCTTGCCATTTATGAATAAATAAAAGTACTACAACCTTTCCACTGGGTTTCAAGGAATTTGTCTCCACCAAGCTTTAAGGCCTGAATTTTGAAAGTTTGCATAGTCTGCACATTGACTCCAGCTGGCATTTAGTAACCACTTGGCACCATCTAGCAGCTTGAGTTTAAATTGCAGGCCATCTACTGGGTGGTAGAATTCAGAGCATCCATTTAGTAGCTGCTTAACATCATATAACAGCTGTACCTTAAATTATGGACTATTTACCAGGCAATAAATACTTACATATGCTCCTAGTCTAAGAACCTCTGGCCTTGAAGTCAAAATTGATGCCTCAAAGTCACCTCTGATCCAAAAGGTGATGTGAAAGAATGGGCAGAAGCACAGACTACACTGACAGGCCAAGAGGGGAAGCTCTAAACTTACTCAGCAGGCACTAGCCTTCCTTGTGATGCCTCAAAGCCAACTCTGATCCTAAAGGGAAGGTGGAAGAGGGGGTAGAGCACAATAAATGAGCCAGAGTGGCCAAAACTCACACCCTAAAAGGTCAAAGAGCCAAGGGCAAAGGTAGAGGTCTCAAAGCATAATGAGAGAGTGGCTAGCAAAAAGACTAGTGAGACGGGCTAACAAATTATTTAATGAACTATTATTTAATGAACTACCAGAAGTTAATATCACCTGGTACTTTAAAAAGAAAACAATAAAGACACTGTACCATGTAGCTTATCAGTTAACACCATGAGAAGACTAAAAAGCTCATCAAGGTTATGAAAAAGATAAAATAGGAAGATGAGGAGACCTCTGACTCAGTGGAAAGAGCTTGGCAGGATGCTAATAGCATTGTTAAGAATAAGACTAAATACAAGGAAGTCAAAATTGACATCCCATTAACAACACCTCAACATGTGGAACCAATCATAGAGGGAACATCACAAAAGGAAATACCTAGTATTCTCATGAAGACTGCAGTTGATATAGATAAAGACAGACTTATGGGCAAAAAACTATCCATGAATA
This sequence comes from Mastomys coucha, assembly GCF_008632895.1. Classification (NCBI taxonomy): domain Eukaryota; kingdom Metazoa; phylum Chordata; class Mammalia; order Rodentia; family Muridae; genus Mastomys; species Mastomys coucha. The sequence continues at coordinate 191,351 of NW_022196907.1, read as the reverse complement.
TGACAAAATGATGGAAGGACTCTAATCCTTTCAAAAATGCCCTAGAAACAGGACTGGTCCCATCACTACCAGTGACAGCCTCCAGGCTTCAAATGCCAGCAAGAGGTTCTGGATATACCAGTCCCACAGAGGTGATAATAGAAACCAGAGCATATACCCTACCGGAACTTAATGAAATTCAAAAAGATTATGTCCATAATTGGATGAAGAATGCATCCTACATAGTGATACTGTGGGAGAAGGGAGCAAATACAATAATGTTATCAGAGCAAGAGATGCGCAAACTTAGGAATGTGGTGGAGAAATCCTACCAAGTTTGATGCTCTAGAGCAAGTATTAGATAGCTCCGAGAGAGATACACACCCAATGATTGATTGGATAACTGCAGCTTGGAGACATGCATTCCCCTCCTTAGATTTAACTCAGTTTGAGACCTCAGCAAAATGGAATCGTTTATAGAAAGTAATTCAGTTAGCAAGAAAACTAGAGTGCTCTACTTCATCTATAATCAGGTACCTACTCCACAAGCAGCACCAATGTTAGCCCAGTTCAGGAAGATCTTGTTAAAAGGAGTTCCACAACATCTCAGGATGACCCCAGCTGGACCATTGCAAGGATGTCAACCTGTGGCAGATGCCATAGACTTCTTAAAATCATACAGAGAGTTAGACTCAAAAAAGGTAGTATCCCTACCCATTAAAAGTAAGAAATATAATGGAGTAAAGAGACAGTTCAAAAATACAAGGCCATGTGGAAGACAGAATACCTACCTCCCAATTAGATCAGGACCAAGCCAACCATGGAATCCCACCAGACACTTGTATGGACAAGCTTCTCACAGACCATTTTTAGGGCAGGGGGACCCAACAGCTGAGGGCCCCCTCACCCAGGATTCAACAACCAAAGTCCAAGTGTAGAGGCAAGACAGATGAACAGGATGCCACCCAGGAAAAACCTAAGAGGGTGAGGACATCCCTTTCAACCTCAGGGACACAATATCTAAGACCCAGAGTAGCACTACCTATTATACTACACGACGGCACCACTAAAGTGGTCAAGTGGCTGCTGGACACAGGTAGTGAAGTTAATATATATATACTTTAGATGAAGGACAGATCCTGAATACAGGCAAGATTAAAGGCTACATAGAAATAGAAGGAGATGGAGGCAGAGTCAGAACCCCTATAACTAAATTAACATTTCAATTATATGATAAAAATTATGAATCATATTTTGCTTTGTACAGTGTCCCAGAAAACATCATTGGACTACCCACAATACATAAATTATTTCCAAAATTTTTGAATTATAAAAGAATACCAAAGATACTACTGGCCACAGTCAAAATCCCACAGGTATAATTACCTAAAATACCACCCTCTTTCACATCACAATACCCCATAAAAGGTGGGATGGAGGAAGTAAAGGATACCATACAAATGTTATTAAAAGAAGGTACTATAGAACGAACACAAAGCTTTAACTACAACAGCCCCATTTGGCCAGCAAAGAAACCCAATGGCAAATGGAGATTAATAGTAGACTACAGGAATACAAACTATCAAAACAGATGCCTGGACAATTGCCAGATGTAGATGATATGTTTCTATGAATCAGGCAAGTGGCACCCAAATGGTTAGCCACAATAGACCTAACAGACATGTTTTTTGTCATTCCTTTACATCCCAATTCTAGAGAAATCACTACATTTTTATAGGAAGAAAAATAATATCAATTTACTAGAGTTCCACAAGGGTACAAAAATAGTCCAATTATAGCACACAATGCATTGAGATGGGCTTTAGATTCATTCCACACACCAGAAGTAACAATTTTTTCATATGTAGATGACCTTCTATTAATATCAGATAACTAAGTATTACATAAAACAGTAGCAGACTTAATTGCACACCTAACAAATGAAGGATGGACCATTAATAAAGAAAAAGTAAAAGGACCAGCAGAGGAAGTGAAGTTCCTTGGAGTACACTGGTCAGCTAGAGGACCATCCACTTCCCCAGAAGTAATTAACAAATTAAAAGGCTTACCAAGACTTCAGAATAAGACAGAAACGCAGTATTTAATAGCTTTATTTGGGTATTGGAGGTAACATATACCATACCTGCAATTGTTGCTCCAACCATTATATAGCATAGTGAAAAATTTATCTGATTTCACCTGGGGACCACCCCAGGAAGAAGCACTAAAAATTATATTAGAATATATAGAGCAATTTAGTAATTTAATTTACATCAATACAAGTGACACAGTGATAATAGATATCCTCTTTATAAAGGGATATGACAATTGGAATATATTTGTTAAACAACCACAGATTAAACCAATTGGCTTTTATTGCAAATGCTTCCCTTGATCAGATGCCAAGTATTCACTCTTTGAAAAAACAATATGGACTGCTTATGAAGCACTCCACACATGTCACAGTATCCTAAGACAGAACCCGGTGGTACTCCGATCCACCGTGCCCATTTTCAAATTGGTAAAGGCATGGGAAGAGGCATGGGTATGGCTGCCAATGGAAGGAAATGTATTATAATGGAAATGGTACCTCTCAGACTTCCTTCGAGGAGCAAAACTGACTGCACAGGGGGATAGTACCAATGGTGTTGGAGCACATACTGGCATTGACTAACGAAAGCCAGGTACCAATCACACTAGACACCTCCCCTCCCCAGAAACAGGTACCCATAGGAACATGGGGGTCAGGTCAATACTCCTCCTCACTGGTTAATGCCTGATTTACTGATGGCTCAGCCACCACTAAAAACAATGTGGTGTGCTGGAAAACAGCTGCTTTTAGGCCAGAAGATGGAATGGTAATAATAGAAGAAGGAAAAAGCAAATCAGCACAACATATGGAGGTGATAGCAGCCCTATTGGCAGCTAGGCAGTCCTGTAAGGATGGAAAGGACTTACACCTTTTTACAGATTCTTGGTGTGTGGCCAATGGAATAGTAATTTGATTAGGAAAATGAAGATTAACAGAATGGAAAATCAATGGAAGAGACTTATGGTCTAAAGAAGCTTGGATGGACATAGCTCAAATCAATAATTACATAAGAATTAAAGTATATCATGAAGATGCCAACCAACAAAGATGACCTACAAAGCAAATATAATAATGAAGCAGACAGGCTAGCACACATGGTGATAAAATTTGAGGCACATTACCAAAGAGAACAGATAGGACCTACAAAACTTAAAATTAAGAGGAAATGAACTAGAGTGACTCCTCCCACATAGGCAAAGGTTACAAGAGAAGAAATAGAACAAATTCCTAGGATATGCAGGAAGCCATGCAACATATGAATGGTTCTCAAAGGAATATAGCTATAATTTGGAATAAAGTTAAGAATGCCATACAGAAATGTGAAGGATGACCTGCAACCAAAACTAGATTTAAACATAATTACCATGGAATAAGCACTCATAGGCTACATTTTAATCGCACACTTCAAACTGATTGCATAGGACCATTAAATGAGTTTAAGAAACAATATGCATACACAATAGCAGATGTCTGCACAGGATTAGGTATGGCCAGATCTAGGCCCAAACCAGACTAAAAAATAACAATATTTACATTGTAATCATACTTTTCAGCTTGTGGTATACCCAGAGTAATACAAAGTAATCAAGGAACCCACTTTACTGGTAGAATTATATAGAGACTAGCACAAAATCTTGACATAATGTGGGAATTTCACCTGGCCTATCACCCAACAGCAGCAGGCAGTATTGAAAGATTCAATGAATTACTTAAAGTAAGATTAATGGCACATAAAGATGATCCACTCTCAGAAGCTCTGGCAAAAGCTATCTTTGTATTAAACAGATCTAGAATCAATAGATGATCTCCAACTGAGGAAGTCCTCAGCACACAGACAGATATGGATTATCCAGATTAAAAAAAAAAAAAAAAACCTAGAAATATAATCAAACCCTATGCTTGCATTCACAGGTACAAGAATAAATTAACTCAAACAGAAATCATAGCACCTGGCACTGGAAATACCATGTGGACCAGATAGCAAGGAAGCACTGCAACTAACAAAAATGGAGGACTTGACATCACACCAACAGACAATGTGTGTATGTGCGTGCGTGAGAGCACTGTTATATACAGTGATCATTATCATTATTGTCTTTCTGGGAATTGTTCCACCAATTGGACCTTGGTGTACAATTCTGTGACCAAATACACAATCATACTACTATTGGCCTACTGGCCTGATAGCCTACTATACCATTTGCTGGCTAAATACTGTGGCAGGAAGAAATTGAAAATAACATTGTTATCACTAACCCTATGCTTCTCTACTAGTAGATTATTGGTTATTTGAGGGTTTTTTTGGTTTTATTTGTTTGTTTGTTTGGGCATTTGGTATAATACTGCTATGCATGTTACTAACCATGGGGTACCCATTGGCTATGCTTACTGTGCTGTATGTTATATTATCATTTAATGTTAAACACCCTGGAATTGGTATATGTGGAGTCACTGGCAACAGCACTAAGAATATGAATATGCCTACTATCGCCCCCAAACCACAAATGCCATGGCCCACATATAGATCTAAAGTTCTAGACCCACTATACAAAATACCCAGATGGTGGACAGATGATAGGATATGGGTAACATACCAACTAAGAATAGACAGCTTTTGGAGCAAGTATGCTTACTGTTGAAGTTACTCCTGGTACCAGGGCTATGATAGCCTTACACATCAGGTAGCACCATACCACCCTAATAAAAATTATATGTTAGATCAAAAAGATAGTTATAATACAAATAGATATGAACAAAATCCCACAAAATGCCACTTTAACGAGGTGTAGTCCAATGCCTCTAATGTGAGAGCACTTTTTAATAGTTACTGGTATAGACCATTCAAGGTCAGACAGAACACCCTTAATGTTAAAGGAGTCTACAAAATAACCACTATAGGAATGGAGATAGAGTCTACATGTGACTGTGATTTAGCTATAAATTCAACCTTTCCTAAATTATATACAAGTACTTTGATATACAGGGTTAGAAGGTAAAGCAGCGGGCAGGTGGTTCGACCTTACAACATTAACATGGGAAGAACTGGTGTATGGCTATGAATTTGATGAATATCAGCCTGGAGAGGAAGAAGGAAAAGAGACTTCCTTACCAACAACTGCACCGAACCCATGTAAACCTGGTCCAAATATGAACTAGACCCAATATGCAAAATTTGTTAGACCTTACCCACTTAAGAGTGGCATACCCCCTCTACCTAAACCATGCCCCAGGGAATTATATGATCACCTGTACCAAGAACCCCAGAGGGCATGGAACCAGACAAATTGACTCTGCGTAGCAGGTTTCCCAAACCTACCATGGTTTGGCAAGCTAAGCTATTACCCCAACTTAAGAGGGGCCACTAGAATAGAGACACAACAATGGCCCACCTGGGAGGATTGGGTATCAGCAATGGCCTTGGTGATGGAGCATTTTAGACAACCACTAGTACTAACCAGCATCCTACCACAACTATGGCAGACTACATTACATGAAAAATCACCCTTATATACAATGCCAAAGGCAACACATGAATGCTTTTTAGTAGCTCAGGGATGTTCATGAATGCTAAGATAGAATGTAGAAAATGACACCAACAGAATGCCAAGCATTGCCTGGAATTGTTTCAGCAGGAACTCTTGGTCTACAAGACCAGAAGAAAGGCATAAAGTTCTGAGCACAGGAAATCAGAAGGAGAAATAGGACACATACCACATACATGAGGTACATGTTACATACACCCCACTCAAAGGAAAAATAGCAGTATTCTTACCATTATTTAAGAGGCCAAAGGTTATGAGCATACCTCACTCATGGAACTATGGGATCAAGGAACTAGCATTACAGGAATAGTACAAAAAAAGAAAATATGGAAATATACAAAAGAAACCTATACCTATTTGGGGGGGGGTACTACCAATGATAAGGAGAAATATATCTATGATAGGAGGTAACTTACCTAACACATTTGGATTTAAGAAGGAAAACATGAACGTGAATCCAATAGGGAATACTTTACATCATTATTACAAAATATTACTTACTACAATCAACATCACTATATGACCACATGTGATAAGAAGGAAGAATATAAAACAGTCAGGTACATTGGTGATACAGCTGTAAATGGCACACAGATGGATTTCCCTATATCATGGGATATGATAGGAAACAACACAGTTAATTTTCCAGAAAGGAATGCATCCACAATGTTTGGGGTAGCACCCCATACAGATATTTTATGGATGAAAGGCATAACAATCCCTAGTTTTAACTAGACAGGATTTAATAACATTAGATATGAGAAACCCAAATTAACAGCAACAAATATACCAGCAATTGGCTGCTATTATAACCTCACAGCCTCACTCTCAAATACTACATCAAGGCCCCAAAAAGGACTATACAATGGTGGAAAACTTGGGGAACCAAACATAATAATGCAAGAGCCATATATCATTCAGGCTTACTATATTATTTTAGTTGCATATTGCCACACCCAACGTCAAGATTGTACGACACAGAAGCTGAAAGCAAGCCCTATGCTGACAGGCACAGATAACTGGGATAAAATATTATATTTAACCATGTCACTACAAGACTGCCACAAATCAGACCACTCAGACAATAATCCTTGCTTGGTAGACAGAGGAGGATTCAACATTACAACAGACAGACTATGCAGGTATTAATAAAACCAGCATAAGATTCATGATGGCACATTACCCACCTGGATGGTTAAATCCACCACCTGGACCACCTTCAGTTAAAGAAGCCCCCACTTGTAGTGCCAGAAAAAAACATACCAGTAGAAATAATATTGACCCCTAGAATTAGGAAGATTCGATTTCCATCTCATTACAAGCCTTTAAATCCCCTAAGTTATATTGTGGAGAAATATTGCTATATTGCTATGATATGTAAAATACTATATCACATCAATACAGCAGCCCAAATAAGTTTGGCAGAAAATCCCAACAGGCACTGGTTATAGGAGCTTTCATGACAGGAGCATTACTAGAAGGCTTGATGGGAGGAACAGTAGCAGAAGCAGTAGTTGCATCTATCAAGGCAGGAATCTACAATATTCAGCAAATTAATAAGAAAACAGCCCAGGCACTACATGCATTATCAAGAAGCATGGATTCTCTCCACATCATGGTAAACACCATGAATACAGAAATGCAAGTATTTAAGGAACAATATAAACTAGAATATAATTGAACAAGGAATCTTATAACTCAGAACCATAACTTAATTATGTGCCAAATGTATAGAAGTAATATAGCAGAAGGAGAGAGAGAATTAGATACTCTTTTTACAACAGGACTAGGAAGAAGGACCCCAGATTTCCAAACATTATTAGACAATGAAAAAGGATCATATTACACAGAAGGCATATGTGAAATACATTTAACACAGGTATTCCTGGATAATGCATACCCAGGATATCACACTAAAGCTATACCACAGAAACTAGGTAATGAATTCATAATACCAGTTGATCACTTTCTGTGGTCATCAGTTAATACCACAAATATCTCTATATACATACCACTTGCAGACACCATTAAATTAGGAGCAAATACATATGTCTACCCACACCTATCAGACAGAAAGATGCAACACACATCATTTGCCATGTCAAGACTAACAACCATAATACAACACATGGGGAACTATAACTTCATACTATGCACACCCACACCAAATATAGCCACATGCAGATGGCTAAATGAATCATTCATGAACACTTCTGAGGCATATTTTAATCTAATAGGCGGATGTTATCTAATGATGAACTGCTCACAGGCCACAATGGATAATACAACAATCACGACGAAGTTGACCCTGGAAGAAAAACATTATTTTGACTCTGATGGTCTATTTGATTTTGAACTAGAACAAGATCATTATAACAACTTTGTTCAAAAACTGAACAAGATTTTACAAATTACAACATAACAATGAAAAACAATTAGCATTATTAGATGCCAAAATTAGGAAAGAACGCATCACACTGGGTAATGCTCAAAGTGAAGTACATAACTTGGTTGGCCTATTGGAAGCCAATGCCATAATCAATAAAAATTGGAATAAGGAAGTAACAAAATGTGGACTGTAGGACACAATCAGAAACTAGCACACCTAGACTTTGTATTCACCCCAGTATACTCATGGTGGCACTGGGATAAAGAAACATTTTGGTTTCTCATATTTCTGATTATTTTCTTTATGTCATTAAAAGTGTCTTTGATATGATTTAGAAGCAACTATAAAAAGTATGCCAAAAAGAAGGCTCTTGCTCAGGGGGTCAAGAGGCAATGACTGCGGATGGAGATATGACCTCAACAACATGGCAAGAGCTAATACATTTTTCAGGAAAATATTCTTTGATAATGCATCATCACTTGGAATTTTATATGATAGATTAACTAGAAATAAGCTATTTGAACCAGAAAATTGCATGTTTTGCTTAAAACCCTATGCTGTATGCTATTTGTGGCCCAATAGGAATAATAAATTACTTACTTTGTTTTGTCATTTTTGTTATCATAACCATACATCCCAGAACATGTACTCAAACCCCATTAGGGAAGTCTCATGACATGCTATATTAGCAAGGATAACTACTTCTGGTACCATACATGTTACAACATGTTGGAGCATGCACCTAACTCCACATATAATATGTTGGAGGGAGATTGGTATGGAAATGACCCAATCCAATTATACAACCCAGAACTCCTACAGGCTTAATGCCTGAAGACAATATTAAAACCCATATTAAAAGAGTGCATGTTCCAGTAGACTGCACATCGTACATAGAAAAGTTTCCACAAAAATGGGCTACGCAATCTATATGATCCCTGCTTTGCAAGTCTTGTGGAACCTTTGTGAATATCCAGATCTAGAGCTCTGGTCTCCTCGAGGCTCCAGAGGATGGAATGAAAACAACACAAAGCTTCAGAGGGCATTTTTCCCAAAGCTGTGGAAACTGTCAGCCCAGGGCCCACCATGGCTGGGCTTCCCATGGCTATAGATAGTAATGAAAACCAAACCTTAGAGAATGGACAACAGTGATAAAGAACACACACCCACTGCCCTGAGCCCATAGTCAGGCAATGCCATGGATCCACCCTCAGCCCTAGATAACGAGATAACCAGGCCATAGAGAGCTCATGTGTGAGTTCAAGTGATTAAAATGTGTGGAACACCCTAGTTGTAATTGGATGAATTTAGCTTAAAAACTCTGGTCTGGTATGGCGAAAATTGGTCATATCCCAAGAGCCTGACAGAGATACTTCATATGAGAAATAATCTGTGTGGACCCCATGCAGAACTCCATGTAGACATAAACACCCACTGTTTAGACAGCAAAGCCTGCACACCTCCTCTCAGCTCCAGAAGATCCAGAGCAAGGAAGAGCAAGTCATGCCTTACCTGTGTGCCTCTGCCTGGGAGCTGGGGAAATGTCTGCCAGACTGGAAAGGTTAGTGGGAGAGTGTGTGAATAAATGAATGTGGGCCCGGTTTACCATTTATTTGCTTCTTAACATTTATGAATAAATAAAAGTCTAGAAATTTTCCACTGGGTTTTGAGGAATTTGTCTCCACCATGCTTTACAGCCTGAATCACGACATATCCTTTCTTTGTTTTGTGCATTTGGTATTTTGATTATTATGTGAAGGGAGGAATTTCTTTTCTGGTCCAGTCTACTTTAGAGTTCTGTAGGCTTCTTGTATGTTCATGGGCATCTCTTCCTTTAGTTTAGAGACGTTTTCATCTATAATTTTGTTGAAGATATTTACTGACCTTTTAAGTTGGGAATCTTCACTCTATTCTATACCTATTATCCTAAGGTTTGGTCTTCTCATTGTGTCCTGGATTTCCTGGATGTGTTTGGAGCTTTTGGATTTTGCATTTTCTTTGACTATTGAGTCAATGTTTTCTATGGTATCTTCTGTACCTAAGATTCTCTGTTCTATCTCTTGTTTTCTCTTGGTGATTTATGACTCCTAATTTTGACTCCTAGTCTCTTTTCTAGGATTTCTAACTCCAGGGTTGTCTCCGTTTGTGGTTTTATTTTTTCTATTTTTATTTTTAGATCTTAGATGGTTTTGTTCAATTCTTTCACCTGATTGATTGTGTTTTCCTGTAGTTCTTTAAGGGATTTTTGTTTCTTCTTGAAGGGCTTCTAGCTGTTTACCTGTGTTCTCCTGTATTTCTTTGAGGGTGCTATTTATATCTTTCGTAAAGTCCTGTATCATCATCATGAGAAGTGATTTTAGATCTGAATCTTGCTTTTCCAGTGTGATGGTGTGTCCAGGACTTGCTATGGTAGAAGTATTGAGTTCTGATGATGCCAAGTGACCTTGGTTTGTGTTGCTTATATTCTTATGCTTGCCCCGCACCATCTGGTTATCTCTAGTGTTACCTGCCCTTGCTAAATCTGATTGGAGCCTGTCCCTCCTGTGTTCCTGGTTGTATCAGAACTCATCAGAGTCAACCTGTTTCTGTGATCCTGTGATTCTGGGATCCTGTGATCCTGGGCTTATTAGAGCACCTGGGAGTAGAGCTTCCTCTGGGTGTTCTGGAACTGGCTGTAGTGTTTGCACCCAAGGTCTGCTCAAGGCACCAGCCCAGATAATCTGGAAGAAACCTGAGCCATTGGGTTGGGGAAGTTACTGTATGCCTGGTTCTGTTGGTCCCAGTTACTCCCAGTGTTGGAACAAATGTTGTGTCCTCCTCACCTCTGATTCTGGGCATGTTAGAGTGCCTGGGAGTGGAGCTTCCTCTGGGTGTTGTTGGACTGGCTGTGCAGCTTGCTCAGGGCATCAACTCAGACAGACTGGAAGGAACCTGAGTCACTGGGCTGGTGGGGTTCCTGTGCGCCATGTCCCGCTGGTCCTAGTTATTCCCAGAGGGGATAATTGTTTTCTAACACCAAGGAACTTAAAGAGTCTTTGTGGGACACCTTGCCTATTCAGAGCCTGATTGAAGTCTAAAAAAGAAAGCAGTAGTCCAGACCCCCTCCCACATGGAAAGACGACTAGAATCTCAGGTGTTCTGACACAACCAGGCTCACAAGTGAGACTGCACCAATACCTGGTGTAACTAGGACCTCCAAAGGGGCCCAGAGGAGGAGGGCCCTATCCACTCTGCCATTCAAAAGATATATTTCTTCCTTCTAGCCCACAGACAGTTTCCTAATCTCCTCCCAAACCCAGAGATAGATTGAGACTCCCAGGAATTCCATCACAACCAGGTTCACAGGAGGGAAAGGATCCAGTCAGAAACAGCAAGGCCAGTTACCACCTAAGATAACCAGATGGTAAAAGGCAAACAAAAGAACATTTGCAACAGAAACCAATGCCATTTGGCTCCATCAGAGCCCAGCCCAGTTCTCTCACCACAACAAGCTCTGGATACCCTAACACACCTGAAGAGCAAGACTCCTACCTAAAATCCCATCACATGAAGATAATAGAGGACCTTAAGGAAAACATAAATAATGACCTTAAGGAAATACAGAAGAGCACAGGTAAACAGGTAAAAGCCCTTAAAGACAAAACACATAAATTCCTTAAAGAAATACAAAGGAAAACAATCAACCAAGTGAAGAAATTGTACAAAACTGTCCAGGATCTAAAAATGAAAATAGAGCCAGGAAGTGGTTGTGCACACCTTTAATCCCAGCACTTGGGAGGCAGGGACAGGTGGATTTCTGAGTACGAGGCCAGCCTGGCCTACAGCCTGGCCTACAGAGTGAGTTCCAGGACAGCCAGGACTACACAGTGAAACCCTGTCTCAAAAAACAAAGAGAGAGAGAGAGAGAGAGAGAGAGAGAGAGAGAGAGAGAGAGAGAGAGAGAGAGAACTATGAAGATGGAAAATCTAGGGAAGAAATCAGGAGTTACAGATGAAAGCATCGCTCACAGAATACAAGAGATAGAAGAGAGAATCTAAGACTTAGAAGATACCATAGAAGACACTGACACAACAGTCAAAGACAGAGAGCAAAAAGCTCCCAAACCAAAACATCCAGGAAATTCAGGGACACAATGAAAAGACCAAACCTAAGAATAATAGGAATAGAAGAGAGTGGAAATTCCCAGCTCAAGTGACCAGAAAACAACATCAATGAAATCATAGAAAAATTTACCCAACCTAAAGAGATGACCATGTACAAGAATCCTACAGAACACCCAATAGATTCAATCAGAGATGTAAATCCTCCTGTCACATAATAATCAAAACACTAAATGCACAGAACAAAGAAAGAATATTAAAAGTTGTAAGAGTAAAAGGCTAAGTAACATATAAAGGCAGACATATCATCATTACACCAGACTTCTCAACAAAGACAATAAAAGTCAGAGAATCTTGAACAAATTTCATACAGACCCTAAAAGAACACAAATGCCAGCCCAGAATACTATACCCAGCAAAACTCTCAATCCTCATAGATGGAGAAACCAAGATATTCCATGACAAAACCAAATTTAAACAATATATTTCCACTAACCTAGCCCTGTAGAGGATAATGGAAGGAAAACTCCAACACAAAGATGAAAACTACACCCACTTAAAAAAAGAAATTAATTATCTCACAACAAACACAAAAGAAGAGAACCACACAAACACAATACTACCACTAACAAGAAAAGATTACAAGAACCAACACTCATTGGTCTTTAATATCTCTCAACATCAATGGACTCAATTCTCCAATAAAAAATACTTAGGTTAACAAAATGAATACATAAACAAAATTCAACACTGTGTTGCATACAAGAAAGACTCCTCAGTGACAAAGACAGATAATACCTCAGACTAAAAGCCTGGAAAATTTTTTTCCAAGCAAATGGTCCCAAGAAACAAGCTAAAGTAGCTATTTAAATATCAAATAAAATGGACTTTCAACCAAAAGTTATCAAAAAAGTTGGGAAAAGACACTTCATACTCATAAAAGGAAAAATCCACCAAGATGAATTCTCAACTCTGAGCATGTACACCCCAAATGTAATGCCACTCACATTTGTAAAGCAAACATTACCAAAGCTCAAAAGACACATTGATCCTGACACAAAAATATTGGGAGACTTCATTGGACACATCATGGAAACAGAAGCTAAACAGAGACACAGTGAAACTAACAGAAGTTATAAACCAAATGGATTTAAGAGATATCTATAGAACATTTTACCATGAAACAAAAGAATATAGCTTCTTCTCAGCATCTCATGATACCTTCTCTAAAATTGACCATATAATCAGACACAAAACAAGCCTCAAGAAATACAAGAAAGCTGAAATAATCTGATGCAAGTTATCAGATCACCACAGACTAAGGTTAATCTTAAATAACAACTAAAACAACAGAAAGCTCACATACTCATGGTAACTGAATAACTCTCTGCTCAATGATAACTTGGTCAGGGGGAAAAAAGAGAAAGAAATTAAAGACATTCTATAATTTAATTAAAATGAAAGCATATCATACCCAAACATGGGACACAATGAAAGCAATGCTAGGAGGAAACTTCATGCACTGAATACCTTCATAAAGAAATTGGAAAGATCCTACACTAGCAACCTAACAGCACATCTGAAAGCTCTAGAACAAAAATAAGCAAACACACCCAACAAGGAATAGGTGGCAGGAAATAACCAAACTCATTGCTGACATCAAACAATTAGAAACAAGGGAAATTATACAAAGAGTCAACAAAACTAAGAGATGGTTCATTGAGAAAATCAACATGATAGATAAACCCTTAGCCAAACTAACTAAGGAATACAGAGCCAGTATCCAAATTAACAAAATCAGAAATGAAAAGGGAAACATAACAGAAACTGAGGAAATTTAAAAAAAAAAATCAGATCCTACTATAATGGCTTATATTCAGTGAAACTGGAAAATCTCAATGAATTGGAAGATATTTTAGAAAGATACCAGGTAACAAAATTAGATCAGGACCAGATAAACTATCTAAACATTCCCATAGCCCATAAGGAAATAGAAGCAGTCATTTAAAGCCTCCCAACCAAAAAAAGCCCAGGGCCAGATGGTTTTAATGCAGAAATCTATCAGGCTTTCAAAGAAGACCTAATATCAATACTTCTCAAACTATTCCACTAAGTAGAAACAGAAGGCATATTACCTAATTTATTCTATAAAACCACAGTTACTCTGATACCCAAGGCACACAAAGAGCCAACAAAGAGAACTTCAAACCAATTTCACTTATGAAACATTTACACAATGGAATGCTACTCAGCTACTAAAAAGAATAGCTTCATGAACATTGCAGAGAAATGAGTGGTACTAGAAAATATCATCCTGACTGAAAGTAACCCTGACCCAAAAGAACATATGTGGTATATACTCACTGATAAGTGGATACTAGCTTTGTGAAATGGTCCGTACAATTGCATTAATACATCCACGATCATGCATGGCTCTCTATGGGGCACATGTACAATCTCTTCTGAAAATTTGCATTTAAATAAAAGTATTCATACAATGTTGTGGCTGTAATCAATAAGTTATTGGGAAAAGATAATTAGTCCCTTTTTCAACTCATCAGTAATTCAAGGCCTTGATGTATTTAAAATTGTGCCCAACAAGCCAATCTGACCAGGGAAGCAAGTAGGCAAACTTCAGATCTCTACCTCTCCCTCCATTTCTCCAATCTTAATCCCCAAGTCTCATCCCCAGCACTATAGCAGACATTCTCCTGTGGCCTCTGCCCAGTCTCTGCCCCTATTCCAAAGGGAATAACTAAGCAGATCCCGGTGGAATACCCTGATGTCCTTCCTGTTGTGAAGCTTCTTCATCTCCCTAGCCCATCACATTTCTACATCTCAGGTCCCAATATAAAGAAATGTATTTAACCAGGAACATCTAGTGCTAATACTTACCATGACCCTAGGTTTACTAAAGGGAAAACACATCTAACACACTCTCCTAAGTACCAGAGAAGAAATAGAAGCCAATAAACAAAACACTCATTGAAAAAAGATAATACCAGATACCAGTACCAAGAATTATATTCTTTCCAAGCCCAGATGACTAGATGCCAGTAGAAAAACAGAATCAAAACATAAATTAAAAAAATAAATAAATAACCAAAATCAATAACAGCCAAGAAAATATATCTCCTCCAGAGCCCCTATATAGCAGGCCCTAAGTATCCCAACAGTTGAAGGGCAAGTAAAACACCTTAAAAGCAGCCTGCATGGAGATGAAAACATTCTTAAGAGGAAATGAATAAAACTCTTTATTAAATCTATAAAAAAATCAAAGAGTGAAAATAAATAAAATCATTCAACGTGTAAAAGTGAATTAACAAAGAAATTCCAAACTGAAGCAAAATTGGAAATGAAGATTTTAGGAATTCAAACAGGAACCAGAAAAGCAATGTTAACAAATAAAATACAAGTGTTAGAGAGAGAGAGAAGGAGAGAGAGAGAGAGAGAGAGAGTTGAAGCACTAAAAATAGGATAGAAGAAATGGATACCTAAACAAAAAAAAAAGTTAAATCTAAAATACCCTTGGCACAAAATATATAAAAAACTTGGAATACTATGAAAAAAAAAACAAATCTACAAATAATAGGAATAGCAAAAGGAGAAAAAACACAAGTCAAATGCCCAGAAAATATTTTCAATGAAGTCACAGAAGAAAATTTCCCTGAAGATACCTAAAAAGGCATAAAAAGTATACAAAACACAAAATAAAATGGACCAGAAAAGAAATTATGTGCCACTTGGTACTAACTAATACAAACACTGAATGTACAGAGGAAAAAAAAATTTTAAAAGATGAAATGGAAAAAGACCAAGTAACATAAATGCAGACCTATTAGAATTAGATCTGGCATCTCAATGGAGACTCTAAAAGAGAGAGAAGGGCCTGGAAAATATGGGCTACAGCCTTTAACAGACCACAAATGAAAGCCAGAACTATTGTACCTAAAAAAATTGTCTGTCACTGTAGATGGAGAAAAAATAAAACATTACATAGTAAAACTAAATTTAAGTGATATATATTTACAAATCTAATCCTAAATAATGCCCTAGAAGGTAAACTAAAATGGCTAACTACACACAAGAAAACATAAGGACTGAACATTCTTAAACCAGCAAAGTCAAAATAGGAAAAGCAGTTGCATACACACACATAAACACACACACACACACAAATCAAAATAATAGAAATGAACCATTATTCATTATTGATATTTCTAAATATTAATGTTCTTAATTCCCCATTTCCCAATAAAGGACAAGAGAAAAGAAATCCATCTTTCTGTGGCATATAAGAAACACATCTCACAACATCTGTACCAACACCAGGAGTAACTGTGACCAGTGGGACCAGGGACTCAAGAACCCCGATAGCGCAGTGCCTCAGGTTCCTTCCAATCCCACAACACCCATAGGAAGCTCCACTTCCTGATGCTCTAGCACGTACAGGATCAGAGGTGAGGAGGACACAACATGTGTCCGAATACCGGGAGTAACTAGGACCAGCAGGACCACGCACACAGGAACTCCGCAAGCCCAGTGGCTCAGGTTCCTTCCAGTCCCACAACACCCAGAAGAAGCTCCACTCCCGGGCGATCTAACATGTCCGGCATCAGAGGTGAGGAGGACAAAACATCTGTCCCAACACCGGGAGTAACTGGGGACCAGCAGGAACAAGCACAAAGGAACTCCACCAGCCTAGTGGCTCAGGTTTCTTCCAGTCTATCTGAGCTGGTACCCTGAGCAGACATTGGGTGCAAGTTCCACAGCCAGTCCCACAACACCCAGAGGAAGCTCCACTCCCAGGCATTCTAACACACCCAGCATCAGAGGTGAGGAGAACACAACATCTGTCCCAACACCTGGAGTAACTGAAACAAGCAGGACCCAGGTACACAGGAACTCTGCCAGCCCACTGGCTCAGGTTGCTTCCAGTCTGTCTGGGCCAGCTGGTGCCCTCAGCAGATCTTGGGTGCAAACTCTGCAGTCACTCCCAAAACACCCAGAGGAAGCTCCACTCGCAGGTGCTCTAATAAGCCCAGGGTCGCAGGATCCCAGAATCACAGGATCACAGAGACAGTTTGCCTCTGAGGAGTTCTGACACAATCAGGATCACAGGAAGGAAAGACTCCAGTCAGATTTAGCAAAGGCAAGTAGCAGTAGAGATAAGCAGATGATGTGGGGCAATTGTAAGAATATAAGCAACACAAACCAAGGTTACTTGGCATAATCAGAACCCAATACTCCCACCATTGCAAGTCCTGGAAAAGCATCACACCATCACACTGGAAAACCAAGATTCAGATCTAAAATCACTTATCATGATGATGATACAGGACTTTAAGAAAGACATAAATAGCAC
>NW_022196907.1:166885-173020 GCF_008632895.1 Mastomys coucha | reverse complement strand
CAACATAAAGAGCAAAACTATACCCTAGAAGAAGCAAGAAAGTAATCTTTCAACAAATCCACACAAACGTAATTCCACCTCTTACAACAAAAACAACAGGAAGCATCAATTACTTTTTCCTAATATCTTAACATGAAAATTAATATTATCAACATATCCTAGTCAATTGAAATCCAAAAATATGAGGAATTAGAAATTTATTGACTGTCTTCCAATGGTCTCTCTAATTGGAGAAATAGGTCCAATATTAAACAATCCATATATACTTTGTTTGTTCGTGACAATGTCTTGCTGTGTACAACATAATGGTCTTTAGATCTTGCTTCTCCTATCTCAGCCTCTCTATTAGTAGTATTGTTTATTTCATGTTTTTACACTATACTATGGTTTTCAGAACAGCTGACATATTTTTAAAGTATTTATATACCTAAAAGAAATATAGACAATTAAATTGGGAGGGGTTTTGTAAGAGAACAACAATAAGTAAAACTGAATGCTTTGCTTGATGTTTGTAACTCTTGTATCAAGTTACCACAGTAAGAGCTAAGATTTTAAGCTCTATTAAATACAAAACAAACAAACAAACCAAAACACTTTGTATATTTATGTTCATTTAAGAAAATATTAATAGTGATATATTATTTTGAAATATACAGTTATACATTTAGAGTTATTTAAAATTTATATTCACAAAAACGAATGTATTTTCAGGATTGTCATAGATAAGCATCTATATAAGACTGTTAAATTGATTATTGTTTTATATCAAACAACTTTTATAATACTCATTTTTATTGTTATAATATTTTATAAATTTTTTTTTATTTATTATTATATGTAATTACACTGTAGCTGCTTCAGCCGCACCAGAAGAGGGCATCATATCTCATTACGGATGGTTGTGAGCCACCATGTGGTTGCTGGGAATTGAACTCAGGACCTGCGGAAAAGCCGTCAGTGCTCTTAACCGCTGAGCCATCTCTCCAGCCCTATTTTATAAATTTTAAAGAATATGACAAAAAAGATATTGTAGATATTGAAGGGGGGTCTCTGGAAGGAGTTGGGGTACAAAAGGAAAACAGTAATGTGATTTAATTCTGTTTACTTAAAATATGTTTTTAAATGTTAACAAATTCAGATAAATTGAAATCATGTAACTTTTCTCATTTTAATGCAATAAAATTTTTAGAAAAAGAAAATAAAAGAAACACACCTTAATGTCAAGAATAGATTTCTCCTCAGGGTAAAGAAATAGAAAAAAGTAATTTAAACAAATGAACCATAGAAAAAAGCTGGTGTTGCCATTTAATTAACTAAAGAAAAAATAGACTTCAAACCTAAAATAATCAGAAGAGACATGGAAGGACACTTCATACTAATCAAAGGAAAAAATACACACAATGGTAATTCCTTCATCTATGCCCCAAACAAAAGGGTATGCATATTTGTAAAAGAATCACGTGTACAGATTGAATCTCATATTGACCCTCATACACTGATAGTGGGAAACTTCATAACCCACTCTTACCAATAGACATCCAGACAAAACCTAAACAGAGAAATATAGGCTACCAAATGACACAAACCAAATAAACCTAATAAATATTAACAGAACATTTATTCCAAACACAAATCAAAATACCTTCTTCTTTTGAACAACATATTGACTCTCATACACTTAGAGTAGGAGATTTCAATAACCCATTCCCACCAATAGACATCTGGACAAAAACTAAACTACCTGGTGTTACAAACCAAACAGACTTAACAAATGTTTACAGAGCATTTAATCCAAACACAAAAGAAAATACTTTCTTCTGAGCACCTCATTGCACTTTGTCCAAACTTGAGCACATGCTTAGACACAAAGCAAGTTTCAACAGATAAAATAAATTCAAAATAACAAGCTAAATCCTATCTAATAACCACAAATCAAAGCTGTATACAAACAATAGAAATCTTAAAAACTCATGAAAGCAAAAAAAAGAAAGGAAAAGAAAAATCTCTACTAAAGTAAAAATTGACCTAGACAAGAATAAAGAAATAAATAAAAGACATGCTAAAATTGAGTAAAAATGAAAACATGGCATTCCCAAACTTATAGGACAACATAAAGACAGTTCTAAGAGGCAAGTTTATAGCATTAACTAACTACAAAAACAAACAAAGAAACAAAGAAAATTGGAGAAGTCTCATACTAGCAATGTAACAGCATACTGAAACCTCTAGCACAAAAAGAAAAATCATACCCAAAAGGAGTAGAGACCACGAAATAAAGTCAGGGCTGACATCAATAAAATGGAAATTACAACAACAAAAATATAATCAATGAATACAGAACTTGGTGCTTTCAGAAAATCCATAATATTAACAAACCTGTATCCAAATTAACTAAAAGGTAGAGGGAGGGGGAATGTCCAAACTAATAAATTACAAATGAGAAGGGGGTCAGTACAAGATATCAAGAAAATCTGGAAAATTATGAGGATATACTTTTACTTTTACTTTATTCCTCCAAATTGAAATTGATAATTTTCTAAATGCTTACCAAAGTTAAGTCAAAATCATATAAACAATTAAAGAGTCAAATAAACCTTAGTGAGACAGAAGCATTCAGTAAAAGTCCATCATCAACAACAACAAAAGCGCAGGACCAGATGGTTTTAGAAGAAAATTCTACCAGAGTTTCAAAAAGAGTTTATTCTAATACACCTAAAATTATTCTACAAAATAAAAACAGAAGGAAGAATTTCTAATTTATTTGATGGTGCCACTGTTAACCTGATACTCTGTTGTGTGTAGCCTTAATTCGCTACCACTTTGCCCAGATCAGTTGTGCTACCAGTGCCTCCCATCTTCCCTTTTGTTTTACTTGCCTTTAGGTCTGGGAGGTTTCTATGCCACCAACACCCCCTAAGACTCTTGAATCCAAGGATAAAAGACACACAAGCACAAGAACATGCACACGCACACCCACACATGCACACACACAGTTAATTGAAAATTTGTCTTCTTGGCACAATTGCTGGGCATTACTATCTCCCACCTGGAAAAGTGTGCCCTTACCAATTTGTTATCTCCATCTCTCCACCTGCTCTAAACTTAATGGTTAGTCCCACCAAACCCCTGCCAAGCATCCTTGGCCACCTGCCTGTAGTGGGGGCCACAGGCCTTAGCTCTCCCCAAGACTTTACATGATTGCTTTGTTTTTCCTCCAAGGCATGGCAGAAAAGCATGATCCTTCCCTACATCTGATTTTTTCCCCTGGGACCTAGAAGTCCTGTCTATACCTTCTGCCCAGCAATTGACTCCACCTTTACTGACAAATCAAGAACCTGGGGAACAGGACATTAGTATCAGAACCTCCCCTTACAATATCCAAACCACATAAAGACTCAATAAAGAGACACACAGAGCAGGTTTTTTTATGAAAACACCTGCAAAAATATTCAAAAATTACTTGCTGACTGACTCAAAGGATACATCAAAAAAATCATCCACCATAATCAGATAAGCCTCATCCTAGGATTCAGAGATGGTTCAACATATGTTAATTGAAAAATGTAAACATATAAACAAATTGATGTAACCACATGATCATCTCATTAGATGAGAAAACCATCTTGAGAAAATCCAACTACCATTCATGGAGAGCTGAGGGAAACACAGGACATACTTCAAAATAATAGAGGTGATTGGAGCAATCCCATAGCCAAGGTTAAGTTAAGTGGATAGAAAGTTAAAGTAGTTCCAATAAAATATGGATCAAGACAAAGTTATCCAATCTCTCAATAACTGTTTGAGTGTAGTACTTCAAGTCTTAGCTAGAGTAGTAAGTCAGTTGAAGGAGTTCGAAGGGATACAAAATGGAAAGTAAGAAGTTAAATAAGTCCTTTTGTAAATGGTTTGACAGGATACATAAATGACTTATAAAATTCAACCAGAAAACTCCTACAGCTGATAAACATGAGAAAACTAACTAAGTTAAAAATGACCTCACAAAAACCAGTCTTTCTTTACACAAATGACAAACCATCTGAGAAAAAATTCAGGGAAACAACATCTTTCACAATAGCCTTATGTTGTATACAATATCTTGGGATATCTTTTATCAAGCAAGTGAAAGACTTACATGATCAAAAACTTCAAGTCATTGAAGAAAAGAAATTGAAAAGGCTATCAAAAGGTGTAAAGATCTCCAATACTCATGGATCAATATGATTAATATAGTAAAAATTGGTCATCTTATAAAAAGCAACTTACACATTCAATGTAATTCTCATCAAAACTCCAACAGAGTTCTTCACTTGAAAGGACAAATTTCAGCTTCATATGGAAATCAACAAACAAACCAAGGAGAGCTAATAGAAGTCCTGAGTTAAAAAAAAAAGATTTGGAGGTACCACAATCCAATATTTTCAGATGTATAACAAAGTCATAGTAAGAAATACAGACACATTGATCAATAGGATCCAATTGAAGATCCATAGATAAATACACACTCCTAAGAACAACTAATTTTTTTTTATAAAGAGACCAGAAATACACACTTAAAAAATGACAGGTTGTTCAACAAAGGGTGCTGTTCAAACTGGATGGCTGCAGATAGAATGCTTAGGGAAGTCCAGGCTCTCTGTGGAAGATGAGAGGAAGGATTAAAGGAACTAAAGAGGATGGTAACCCCATAGGAGGAACAACAGTATCAACTAACCCAGCCCCTCAGAGCTCCCAAAGACTAAACCACCAATGATAGAGTGTACATGGACTAGTACATAGCCCCCAGCATAAATGTAGCAGAGGACTGCCTTGCCTGGCTGCAGTGGGAGAGGATGTGCCTAATCCTGTAGAGACTCAATGCTGAATGGTAGAGGAATGCTGGCAGCAGAGTGGAGAGGGAGGAACATCCTCTCAGAGGCAAAAGGGGAGTGAAAACTTTGAGAGGGGGGACCAGGAAGGGGCAACATTTGGAATATAAATAAATAAAATAATTTTAAAAAATAAAAAAAATATTTACAATGCACAAACTCCTCAAAAAAGAGAGAAAGAAAGAAAAAGGAAGAGAGAGAGAAAGAGAAAAAGAAAGAAAGCAAGATTCTCTCCCATCAAATCCCTCCCCTTGGAACCTAAACAAACCTGTGGAAGTGGAGACTGGAAGAATATAAGAGCCAAAGTTGGGAGGAGTTCTGACACAAACAGGATCACAGGAAGGACAGGCTCCAGTCCAATTTAGCAAAGGCAGGTAGCACTAGAGTTAACCAGATGGTGGGAGGCAAGCATAAGAAAATAAACAACACAAACCAAGGTCACTTGCCATCATCAGAACCCAATTCTCCCACCATTGCAAGTCCTGGACACCCCATCACACCGGAAATGCAAAATTCAGATCTAAAATCACTTATCATGATGATGATACAGGACCTTAAGAAAGACATAAATAGCACCCTCAAAGAAATACAGGAGAACACAAGTAAAGAGCTAGAAGCTCTTAAAGAGGAAACACAAAAATCCCTTAAAGAACTACAGGAAAACACAATCAAACAGGTGAAGGAAATGAGCAAAACCATCCAGAATCTAAAAATGGAAATAGAAACAATAAAGAAATCACAAAGAGAGACAACCCTGGAGTTAGAAAACCTGGGAAAGAGATGAGGAGTCATAGATGCAAGCATCACCAACAGAATGCAAGAGATAGAAGAGAGAATCTCAGGGGCAGAAGACACCTTAGAAAACATTGACACAACAGTCAAAGAAAATGCAAAAAACAAAAAGATCCTAACCCAAAACATACAGGAAATCCAGGACACACTGAGAAGACCAAACCTAAGGATAATAAGTATAGAAGAGAGTGAAAACTCCCAATGTAATGGGCCAGTAAATATCTTCAACAAAATTATAGAAGAAAACTTCCCTAACCTAAAGAAAGAGATGCCCGTGAACATACAAGAAGCCTACAGAACTCTAAATAGACTGGACCAGAAAAGAAATTTCTCCTGTCACATAATAATCAAAACACCAAATACACTAAACAAAGAAAGAATTTTAAAAGCCGAAAGGGAAAAAAGGCAAATAACATATAAAGGCAGACCTATCAGAATTATGGCAGATTTCTCACCAGAGACTATGAAAGCTAGAAGA